>NW_024609615.1:0-260292 GCF_018296145.1 Oncorhynchus tshawytscha | reverse complement strand
CTATAGACAGGATAGACCAGGTTATACACTCTATAGGCAGGATAGAACAGCAGCCTCTGGTAAGACAAAGGGTAAATATGTATATTTGTAAACAACAGCTGGAGCATGAAATCTAATAGTCAGGAAGTCTCGAGATTTTGCACGCCTGAGGTAGAGTATCTCATGATAAACTGTAGACCACACTATTTAGAGAGAGTTTTCACACTAAGACCACACTCAATGAGCTCAGTTTTCCACAATTCCTGACATTTAATCCTAGTAAAAATTCCCATTCTTAGGAAAATTTTCACTTTATTTTAAGAATGTGAAATGTTAGAATAATAGTAGAGAGAATGATTTATTTCAGCTTTTTTCTTTCATCAGATTCCCAGTGGGTCAGAAGTTTACATACACTTAATTAGTATTTGGTAGCATTGCCTTTAAAATGTTTAACTTGGGTCAAACGTTTCAGGTAGCCTTCCAAAAGCTTCCCACAATAAGATCGGATAAATTTGACCCATTCCTCCTGACAAAACTGGTGTAACTGAGTCAGGTTTGTAGGCCTCCTTGCTCGCACACGCTTTTTCAGTTCTGCCCACAAATCTTCTATAGGATTGAGGTCAGGGCTTTGTGATGGCCACTCCAATACCTTCACTTTGTTGTCCTTAAACCATTTTGCCACAACTATGCTTGGGGTCATTGTCCATTTGTCCTTTGTGACCAAACTTCCTGACTGATGTCTTGAGATGTTGCTTCAATATATCCACATCATTTTCCTACCTCATGATGTCATCTATTTTGTGAAGTGCACCAGTCCCTCCTGCATCAAAGCACCCCCACAACATGATGCTGCCACCCCCGTGCTTCACGGTTGGGATGGTGTTCTTCGGCTTGCAGGCCTCCCCCTTTTTCCTCCAAACATAACGATGGTCATTATGGCCAAACAGTCCTATTCTTGTTTCATCAGACCAGAGGACATTTCTCCAAAAAGTAGGCGGTTTTGGAGCAGTAGCTTCTTCCTTGCTGAGTGGCCTTTCAGGTTATGTCAATATAGGACTCGTTTTACTGTGGATATAGATACTTTTGCACCTGTTTCCTCCAGCATCTTCACAAGGTCCTTTGCTGTTGTTCTGTGTTAGTGCAGGGTGAGCTGCACACAGTGAACTTCCTGCTAGGGCACACCACCTCAGTGTTAACAGTGAACTTCCTGCTAGGGCACACCGCCTCAGTGTTAACAGTCTCTCTCTGGTTCATAGGCACACCACCTGTGTTAACAGTCTCTCTCTGGTTCATAGGCACACCACCTCAGTGTTAACAGTCTCTCTGTGGTTCATAGGCACACCACCTCAGTGTTAACAGTCTCTCTCTGGTTCATAGGCACACCACCTCAGTGTTAACAGTCTCTCTCTGGTTCATAGGCACACCACCTCAGTGTTAACAGTCTCTCTCTGGTTCATAGGCACTTGCTGCAAACAACAGGTGTAGGATCAGCATAAGGATTCCAGGCAGTTAGAGTGACATAAATTAGGTCACTTACATTGTGTCTACCAATTACTATTATTATTTTGAATTTTTAAACATTTTTTACCTTTATTTAACTAGGCAAGTCAGTTAAGAACAAACTCTTATTTGCAATGACGCTGGGTCAACTGTGCTCCGCCCTATGGGACTCCCAATCAAGGCTGGTTGTGATACAGCCTGGATTTGAAACAGGGTGTCTGTTGTGATGCCTCGAGCACTGAGATGCAGTGCCTTAGCCCGGAGCGCCACTTGGGAGTCTGACTGGCATTATGTCCCTGGTATAATGTAGATTTACTGAAGCATTATGATGACTCAGTGACAATAATGATAGGGATTAACTGAGCTGGGCTTGGGTCATTGATAAGTCATTGTCTCAACGCAGCCTTATAATGCTGTGAAAGGATCCAGGAACCCAGATGATTTGGGTGGATCCCATCCTCCTTATAGTGCTGTGAAAGGATCCAGGAACCCAGATGATTTGGGTGGATCCCATCCTCCTTATAGTGCTGTGAAAGGATCCAGGAACCCAGATGATTTGGGTGGATCTCATCCTCCTTACAGTGCTGTAAAAGGATCCAGGAACCCAGATGATTTGGGTGGATCCCATCCTCCTTATAGTGCTGTGAAAGGATCCAGGAACCCATCCTCCTTATAGTGCTGTGAAAGGATTGATTTGGGTGGATCCCATCCTCCTTATAGTGCTGTGAAAGGATCCAGGAACCCAGATGATTTGGGTGGATCCCATCCTCCTTATAGTGCTGTGAAAGGATCCAGGAACCCAGATGATTTGGGTGGATCCCATCCTCCTTATAGTGCTGTGAAAGGATCCAGGAACCCAGATGATTTGGGTGGATCCCATCCTCCTTATAGTGCTGTGAAAGGATCCAGGAACCCAGATGATTTGGGTGGACTCCATCCTCCTTATAGTGCTGTGAAAGGATCCAGGAACCCAGGTGATTTGGGTGGATCCCATCCTCCTTATAGTGCTGTGAAAGGATCCAGGAACCCAGATGATTTGGGTGGATCCCATCCTCCTTATAAAACGTGTTGTTTCCAAAAGGTATCGAAATTGTCAACAAAAGTTTCACCCATTGAGCTGTAATAATCACGTAGCCAGTTGTGAAGAGAAAGAATCCGGTAGCTACCGGCGTCTGGTGCCTCCGACAGATGGAGAAGCCCCGCCGTAGCTACCGGCGTCTGGTGCAGGCCTCCGACAGATGGAGAAGCCCCGCCGTAGATACCGGCGTCTGGTGCAGGCCTCCGACAGATGGAGAAGCCCCGCCGTAGCTACCAGCATCTGGTGCCTCCGACAGATGGAGAAGCCCCGCCGTAGCTACCAGGCTGGTGCAGGCCTCCGACAGATGGAGAAGCCCCGCCGTAGCTACCAGCGTCTGGTGCCTCCGACAGATGGAGAAGCCCCGCCGTAGCTACCAGCGTCTGGTGCCCTCCGACAGATGGAGAAGCCCCACCGGTAGCTACCGGCGTCTGGTGCAGGCCTCCGACAGATGGAGAAGCCCCGCCGGTAGCTGCCAGCGTCTGGTGCATCCGACAGATGGAGAAGCCCCGCCGGTAGCTGCCAGCATCTGGTGCCTCCGACAGATGGAGAAGCCCCACCGGTAGCTACCGGCGTCTGGTGCAGGCCTCCGACAGATGGAGAAGCCCCGCCGGTAGCTGCCAGCGTCTGGTGCCTCCGACAGATGGTGAAGCCCCATCGGTAGCTGCCGGCGTCTGGTTTAGGCCTCCGACAGATGGAGAAGCCCCGCCGGTAGCTGCCAGCGTCTGGTGCCTCCGACAGGTGGAGAAGCCCCACCGGTAGCTGCCGGCGTCTGGTGCAGGCCTCCGACAGGTGGAGAAGCCCCAACGGTAGCTGCCAGCGTCTGGTGCATCCGACAGATGGAGAAGCCCATCATTGATTGTCTTTCAAGCAGACGTTAACCTGTCAGTTCAGCGGGATTCCAGGACATGAAATAGCCTTCCTAGCTTGGTAATGTTTTAGTCTTTGTCCTTTGCATGGTGTTTTGCAGGTTTACTGGCGTCTGTCAAGCCTCCAAAGACAGATGGAGAAGCCCCACCGGTAGCTACTGGGCGTCTGGTGCCTCCGACAGATGGAGAAGCCCCACCGGTAGCTACACTGCTGTCCCTGGTGCACTCCGCTGTCAGATGGACACACTGATACTGCCCTGCACTGAGCTGTCAGCAGGACACACTGATACTGTCCCTGCACTGGCTGTCAACAGGACAGATGGAGAGCTGTCCCACACTATACTGTCCAGAGCTGTCAACAGGGATGGAAGGACACACTGATACTGTCCCTGCACTGAGCTTTCAACAGGACACACTGATAGCTGGACACTGATACCCCTGCACTGAGCTGTCAACAGGACACACTAGTTCACTGGGATTCCAGGACATGAAATAGCGTTCCTAGCTTGGTAATGTTTTAGTCTTTGTCCTTTGCATGGTGTTTTGTGTTGCAGGTTTAGTTTTTTGGGGGGTAATTCAATGTCAAGCTTTAAAAACCAAAGACAGACTGCAACATTTTAGTAGCCTGGTAGCAATGACTGTGGCATGTGTCTGTATACTGTCCCTGCACTGCACGCTGTAAAGAGGACACACTGATACTGTCCCTGCACTGAGCTGTCAACAGGACACACTGATACTGTCCCTGCACTGAGCTGTCAACAGGACACACTGATACTGTCCCTGCACTGAGCTGTCAACAGGACACACTGATACTGTCCCTGCACTGAGCTGTCAACAGGACTGATACTGTCCCTTGCACTGAGCTGTCAACAGGACACACTGATACTGTCCCTGCACTGAGCTGTCAACCTGATACACTGAGCTGTCAACAGGACACACTGATACTGTCCCTGCACTGAGCTGTCAACAGGACACACTGATACTGTCCCTGCACTGAGCTGTCAATTCACACTGATACTGTCCCTGATACTGCACTGAGCTGTCAACAGGACACTGATACTGTCCCTGCACTGAGCTGTCAACAGGAGCACTGATACTGTCCCTGCACTGAGCTGTCAACAGACACACTGATACTGTCCCTGCACTGAGCTGTCAACAGGACACACTGATACTGTCCCTGCACTGAGCTGTCAACAGGACACACTACTGATACTGTCCCTGCACTGAGCTGTCAACAGGACACACTGATACTGTCCCTGCACTGAGCTGTCAACAGGACACACTGATACTGTCCCTGCACTGAGCTGTCAACAGGACACACTGATACTGTCCCTGCACTGAGCTGTCAACAGGACACACTGATACTGTCCCTGCACTGCGCTGTCAACGAGACACACTGATACTGTCCCTGCACTGAGCTGTCAACAGACACACTGATACTGTCCCTGCACTGAGCTGTCAACAGGACACACTGATACTGACTGCACTGTCAACAGGACACACTGATACTGTCCCTGCACTGAGCTGTCAACGAGACACACTGATACTGTCCCTGCACTGAGCTGTCAATGAGACACACTGATACTGTCCCTGCACTGAGCTGTCAACAGGACACACTGATACTGTCCCTACACTGAGCTGTCAACGAGACACACTGATACTGTCCCTGCACTGAGCTGTCAATGAGACACACTGATACTGTCCCTGCACTGAGCTGTCAATGAGACACACTGATACTGTCCCTGCACTGAGCTGTCAATGAGACACACTGATACTGTCCCTGCACTGAGCTGTCAACAGGACACACTGATACTGTCCCTGCACTGAGCTGTCACTGAGTCCCTGTGAGCTGTCAATGAGACACACTGATACTGTCCCTGTCCTGTCAATGCACTGATACTGTCCCTGCACTGAGCTGTCAGAGACACACTGATACTGTCCCTGCACTGAGCTGTCAACAGGACACACTGATACTGTCCCTGCACTGAGCTGTCAATGAGACACACTGATACTGTCCCTGCACTGCGCTGTCAATGAGACACACTGATACTGTCCCTGCACTGAGCTGTCAATGAGACACACTGATACTGTCCCTGCACTGAGCTGTCAATGAGACACACTGATACTGTCCCTGCACTGAGCTGTCAACAGGACACACTGATACTGTCCCTGCACTGAGCTGTAAACAGGACACATGAAAGCTGCGCAATTGAAGTTGAATTCCCAGATATGAGTGCATCTGCTTTGAACTGAACTGTTGATTCCTTTATACTGGCGCTTGTGTGTCCTATTCAGGCCGCGAGCCTTGTGTTTGACTTGTGCGCTAGTGTATTACCTACGTAATGACTGATTGTATTGACATTCCCAGCCTTAGTTACAGTTGTCCATATTTTGTTCAAAACGGATTGTCTGTTTGTTTCATATATGCAGAGAGGTTAAAACACAATCAGTTCCACTTTAAACAAAAACCACAGTATTTTTATTGATTCTCCCAAGTGCTTATAGGAGGGAGGATTGGTCTTTACTCTAAATCTATGACAATGTATCGCAGAACGGTCTGTATGTTGAGGAATGGGGGGGGGGGGTTATAAGGAGAGTTGTATGGCTGGTCCAACAGTCAGACTGCTGGACCAGCCATATATAACTACGATATGACATCACAGCTTACGGGTGCACCACGTCTGAACCCCTGCACTGGCCTGGTGGAGCAGCTGGGATGCAATGTGCATGCTACATATGATATAGGACACACACTCAGCACACCGCTCCCTATATCTCTGTGTTCCGTGCCGGGGTCCAGGTCTGTGTGTTCAGTCTAAGCAGAGAGTTTCCTGTTTAAAGCCCAGGGTCAGTGGAGCGGTCCAGCTCAGCCCCAGGGGGTCGCATAAACATGTGCCGGACTCCAGCCCCAGGCCCACCAACAGCCCTCCACTACTCATGTTCAGCCCCAGGCCCACCAACAGCCCTCACTACCCATGTTCAGCCCCAGGCCCACCAACAGCCCTCCACTACCCATGTTCAGCCCCAGGCCCACCAACAGCCCTCCACTACCCATGTTCAGCCCCAGGCCCACCAACAGCCCTCCACTACCAGCCCCAGGCCCACCAACAGCCCTCCACTACTCATGTCAGCCCCAGGCCCAGGCCCACCCCAGGCCCACAGCCAGCTCCACTACCCATGTCAGCCCCAGGCCCACCAACAGCCCTCCACTACCCATGTCCAGCCCCAGGCCCACCAACAGCCCTCCACTACCATGTCAGCCCCAGGCCCCAGGCCCACCAACAGCCCTCCACTACTCATGTCCAGCCCCAGGCCCACCAACAGCCCTCCACTACTCATGTCCCCCAGGCCCCAGGCCCACAACAGCCCTCCACTACTCCATGCCAGCCCCAGGCCCACCAACAGCCCTCCACTACTCATGTCCAGCCCCAGGCCCCAGGCCCAACAACAGCCCTCCACTACTCATGTCCAGCCCCAGGCCCACCAACAGCCCTCCACTACCCATGTCCAGCCCCAGGCCCACCAACAGCCCTCCACTACTCATGTCCAGCCCCAGGCCCACCAACAGCCCTCCAGCCCCAGTCCCCCAGCCCACCAACAGCCCTCCACCCCAGGCCCACCAACAGCCCCCTCCACTACTCATGTCCAGCCCCAGGCCCACCAACAGCCCTCCACTACTCATGTCCAGCCCCAGGCCCACCAACAGCCCTCCACTACTCATGTCCAGCCCCAGGCCCCAGGCCCAACAACAGCCCTCCACTACTCATGTCCAGCCCCAGGCCCACCAACAGCCCTCCACTACTCATGTCCAGCCCCAGGCCCCAGGCCCAACAACAGCCCTCCACTACTCATGTCCAGCCCCAGGCCCACCAACAGCCCTCCACTACTCATGTCCAGCCCCAGGCCCACCAACAGCCCTCCACTACTCATGTCCAGCCCCAGGCCCCCAGGCCCAAACAGCCCTCCACTACTCATGTCCAGCCCCAGGCCCCCAACAGCCCTCCACTACTCATGTCCAGCCCCAGGCCCACCAACAGCCCTCCACTACCCATGTCCAGCCCCAGGCCCACCAACAGCCCTCCACTACTCATGTCCAGCCCCAGCCCCAGGCCCCCCAGGCCCACCAACAGCCCTCCACTACTCATGTCCAGCCCCAGGCCCACCAACAGCCCTCCACTACCCATGTCCAGCCCCAGGCCCACCTAGGCAGTAGTAACCCATAACAAGTCCCTCCAGCAGTTGACGTTCCAAGTTATGGCCGTATTGTTTATCTGACGGAATTCTCTAATGAATGGACATATTTGTATAAACCTTGAATGAATCATTTTATGGGTGGACACCCTATGATGTTGAAGGCTGAGCTGTAGTTGATAAACAGCACTCTTATATAGTGGATGTGTTAATCTTATCCAGATGGGATAGGGCCGTGTTGGGCCGGTACGGAAGTTTGTATTGGGTCTAAGGCAGCTGTTCCCAAACTGGGGTATGTGCAATGCTGCCGGGGGTACGCCAAATAAAAATGTGATTCACATTTTTGAAAAATATATTATTATTTATTTTTTTACTTCACATTTTCAAGCCCTTTAGTAAAGGCCCGCGTCCATAGAGACACATACCATCTCTACTGTTGGTACTGCTACTACTGTCGACGACACAAGCTGTTCTGCTTCCACGAGCTCATCCATTTCCAGCATCAGTAATTCTACATTTGTTGTTAGCCCAGCTAGCATGGACACTGACAGATGTGAATCTGATGCAGCCGAAGAGCTACTGTCCCCTTACCCAGGAAAGCACCAAGCTACTGTCCCTTACCCAGGAAAACACCAAGCTACTGTCCCTTACCTGGGAAAGCACCAAGCTACTGTCCCTTACCTGGGAAAGCACCAAGCTACTGTCCCTTACCTGGGAAAGCACCAAGCTACTGTCCCCTGACCTGGGAAAGCACCAAGCTACTGTCCCTTACCTGGGAAAGCACCAATCTACTGTCCCTTACCTGGGAAAGCACCAAGCTACTGTCCCTTACCTGGGAAAGCACCAAGCTACTGTCCCTTACCTGGGAAAGCACCAAGCTACTGTCCCTTACCTGGGAAAGCACCAAGCTACTGTCCCTTACCTGGGAAAGCACCAAGGTACTGTCCCTTACCTGGGAAAGCACCAAGCTACTGTCCCTTACCTGGGAAAGCACCAAGCTACTGTCCCTTACCTGGGAAAACACCAAGCTACTGTCCCTTACCTGGGAAAACACCAAGCTTTCGGGGCGACGGTGGTTAGAGCGTTGGACTAGCAAGTTCAAACCCCCGAGCTGACAAGGTACAAATCTGTCGTTCTGCCCCTGAACAGGCAGTTAACCCACTGTTCCTAGGCCGTCATTGAAAATAAGAATTTGTTCTTAACTGATCTTGCCTAGGTAAATAAAGGTAAAATAAAATAAAAATTACCCAGGAAAGCACCAAGCTACTGGCCCCTTACCTGGGAAAGCACCAAGCTACTGTCCCTTACCCAGGAAAGCACCAAGCTACTGTCCCTTACCCAGGAAAACACCAAGCTACTGTCCCTTACCTGGGAAAGCACCAAGCTACTGTCCCTTACCTGGGAAAGCACCAATCTACTGACCCCTTACCCAGGAAAGCACCAAGCTACTGTCCCTTACCCAGGAAAACACCAAGCTACTGTCCCTTACCTGGGAAAGCACCAAGCTACTGTCCCTTACCCAGGAAAGCACCAAGCTACTGGCCCCTTACCTGGGAAAGCACCAAGCTACTGGCCCCTTACCTGGGAAAGCACCAAGCTACTGTCCCTTACCCAGGAAAACACTGAACAACAGACAGGGACGTTGGACCATCGAAGTGCCTCAGATATGATAAGAACTACATTGATTTGGGGTTCACTGATATTGGGAGTAGTGTCTTTCCTCAGCCCTCACTAGCATGGAAACTAAATACAGGCACAGACTGTGTGTGGAAAATGATTTAAGACGGAGACTCTCTCCAATACAACCCAACATTGCAGAGTTATGTGCATCCTTTCAAGCACACCCTTCTCATTAACCTGTGGTGAGTTATTCACCATTTTAGATGAACAAATAAGGTTTTATATGTAATATGGCAAAATAAAGAGCAAAATTATTGATTAGAATTCTATTATTTTGTGCCCTGGTCTTATAAGAGCTCTTCCCACGAGCCGGGTTGTGACAAACTCACACTTATTCTTATGTTTAATACATATATTGTATATTGTGTGTGTGGCAGGCTTACAATGATGGCAAACAACAACATTTGAGAGTGCACTGACCCTGGTGCTAGATGGGGTACAGCTGACCCTGGTGCTAGAGGGGGTACAGCTGACCCTGGTGCTAGAGGAGGTACAGCTGACCCTGGTGCTAGAGGGGGTACAGCTGACCCTGGTGGTAGAGGGGGTACAGCTGACCCTGGTGCTAGAGGGGGTACAGCTGACACTGGTGCTAGAGGGGTACAGCTGACCCTGGTGCTAGAGGGGGTACAGCTGACCCTGGTGCTAGAGGGGGTACAGGGGGTGCTAGAGGGGTACAGCTGACCCTGGTGCTACCTGACCCTGGTGCTGGAGGGGGTACAGCTGACCCTGGTGCTAGAGGGGGTACAGCTGACCCTGGTGCTAGAGGGGGTACAGCTGACCCTGGTGCTAGAGGGGGTACAGCTGACCCTGGTGCTAGAGGGGGTACAGCTGACCCTGGTGCTAGAGGGGGTACAGCTGACCCTGGTGCTAGAGGGGTGCTAGAGGGGGTACAGCTGACCCTGGTGCTAGAGGGGGTACAGCTGACCCTGGTGCTAGAGGGGGTACAGCTGACCCTGGTGCTAGAGGGGGTACAGCTGACCCTGGTGCTAGAGGGGGTACAGCTGACCCTGGTGCTAGAGGGGGTACAGCTGACCCTGGTGCTAGAGGGGGTACAGCTGACCCTGGTGCTAGAGGGGTACAGCTGACCCTGGTGCTAGAGGGGGTACAGCTGACCCTGGTGCTAGAGGGGGTACAGCTGACCCTGGTGCTAGAGGGGGTACAGCTGACCCTGGTGATAGAGGGGAGGGGTACAGCTGACCCTGGTGCTAGAGGGGGTACAGCTGACCCTGGTGCTAGAGGGGGTACAGCTGACCCTGGTGCTAGAGGGGGTACAGCTGACCCTGGTGCTAGAGGGGGTACAGCTGACCCTGGTGCTAGAGGGGGTAAGGCTGACCCTGGTGCTAGAGGGGGTACAGCTGACCCTGGTGCTAGAGGGGGTACAGCTGACCCTGGTGCTAGAGGGGGTACGCAGCTGGAGGGTGAATGTTTGAAGGGGTACGGGACTATAAACAGTTTGGGAACCACTGGTCTATGGTATCAAGTAAGGTGGAGGTGATATGATCCTTGACTAGCCTCTCAAAGCACTTCATGATGAGAGAAGTGAATGCTATGGGGCGATAGTCATTAAGTTCAGTTACCTTTGCTATCTTGGGTATGGGAACAATGGTGTACACCTTGAAGCAAGTGTGGACAACATACTGAGATAGGGAGAGATTGAATATGTCCGTAAACACTTCAGCCAGCTGGTTTGCACATGCTCTGAGGATGCGGTCGGGGATGTCATCTGGTCCGGCAGCCCTGCGAGGGTTAACAGGCTTAAATGTCTTATTCAAGTCGGCCACGGAGAACGAGAGCTCACAGTCCTCATGAGTAGAGGTGGCCCACATCGGTGGAACTGTGTTTCGGAACGAGATGCCGTTGTCCGCGACGTGGCTGGTTTTGTAATCCTTGATTGTCTGGAGTCCCTGCAACAAACGTCTCTTGGCTGAGTCTTTGAATTGCGACTTCCACTTTGTCTCTGTACTGGACTGTTTGTACTCGTCCATGTTATCAGTCATCTCGCCGTTGTTAAATGCAGTGGTTTGCGTATTCAGTTTTTGCAAACATTCATCCACGTTTTAAAGTTTGGATATGTAGAAACAATGTCGCAGTGAAAACAACATCCTCTATTTACCTCCTGATGAACTCAGTCACCAAGTCAGTGTATATGTCTATGTTATTCTCAGAGGCAAACCAGAACATATCCCAGGTCAAGTGATCAAAACAATCTTGAAGCATAGATTCCGATTTGATCAGACCAACGTTGAACAGTCCTTACCACGGTTACTTCCTGTTTAAGTTTCCTGCCTATAGGAAGGGATGAGCAGATTGGAAGCGTGACCTGATTTTGCTGAAGGGAGGGCAGGGGGAGGGCCTTGTAGCCGTCCCGTGAAAGGGGGAGTAGCGATGGTAAAGAATTCTTGATGAGCGATGAGGTGAAACTTCGGTAGTGTTTTCCTCAGATTTGCATTATTAAAGTCTCCAGTTACAATAAACGCAGCCTCGGGATATTTGGTTTCCAGTTTGCACCAAGTCCAGTGGTTTTGCACCAAGTCCAGTGTAGTTCCTTGAGAGCCGTTGCGCTGTCGGCTTGAGGGGGAATATACACGGCCGTGACAATGACCAAAGAGAAGAGAGGTAAAGCGGTCGGCATTTGATAGTGAAGTATTCCCGATCGGGAGAACAAAAGGACATGAGTTGCTGTACGTTACCACGATCACACCATGACTAGTTCATTATCAAATACAAAGCTCCGCCTTTCTTTTACCCAGAGAGATCTTTCTTCCTGTCCGCACCATGTACAGAGAACCCCACTGGCTGTATAGATGGGGACAGTATATCCGGAAAGAGCCATGATTCTGTGAAACAGATTATTTTACAGTCCCTGATGTCTCTCTGGAAGGAGATCCTCGCCCTGAGTTCGTCTACTTTATTCTCTGTACTAAAACCCCCATTCCTCTACTTGGAGCAGCCCCTGGGATGACCAGATATGCATCAGGGGTACGAACAAATGATCACATTTAGTAAAGTCACATTTCTGGTCGAAGTGCTGGTGAGTGACCGTCGACTTAATATCTAAAAGTTATTTTAGGCTATAGGTAATAATATCATGATTGGTTTAGGTTTGTTCCATCCTGTCAACACGAGTACAATCCCTATAGGATGCCCCCATATGGTTCTGGTCCCAAAGTAGTGCACTATATAGAGGAAAGTCTGTCTTTTGGAACATAGCCCCATGATAAAAAGGCTGTGGTGAAGCTGACTTCCTGTCCTGCTCTGTGACGACCAGCTAGTAGCATGTTGTTTGTCCCAGTCAGGTCCACTGTGTTCATCAGACCAGCTAGCAGCATGTTGTTTGTCCCAGTCAGTCAGGTCCACTGTGTTCATCAGACCAGCTAGCAACATGTTGTTTGTCTCAGTCAGGTCCACTGTGTTCATCAGACCAGCTAGCAACATGTTGTTTGTCTCAGTCAGGTCCACTGTGTTCATCAGACCAGCTAGCAGCATGTTGTTTGTCTCAGTCAGTCCACTGTGTTCATCAGACCAGCTCAGCATGTTGTTTGTCCCAGTTAGTCAGGTCACTGTGTTCATCAGACCAGCTAGCAGCATGTTGTTTGTCCCAGTCAGTCAGGTCCACTGTGTTCATCAGACCAGCTAGCAGCATGTTGTTTGTCCCAGTTAGTCAGGTCCACTGTGTTCATCAGACCAGCTAGCTAGCATGTTGTTTGTCCCAGTCAGTCAGGTCCACTGTGTTCATCAGAC
The DNA here is from genome assembly GCF_018296145.1 of Oncorhynchus tshawytscha. Lineage (NCBI taxonomy): Eukaryota > Metazoa > Chordata > Actinopteri > Salmoniformes > Salmonidae > Oncorhynchus > Oncorhynchus tshawytscha. The sequence goes on along the minus strand of NW_024609615.1, from coordinate 247,257 downwards.
CAGCTAGCAGCATGTTGTTTGTCCCAGTCAGGTCCACTGTGTTCATCAGACCAGCTAGCAGCATGTTGTTTGTCCCAGTCAGGTCCACTGTGTTCATCAGACCAGCTAGCAGCATGTTGTTTGTCCCAGTCAGTCAGGTCCACTGTGTTCATCAGACCAGCTAGCAGCATGTTGTTTGTCTCAGTCAGGTCCACTGTGTTCATCAGACCAGCTAGTAGCATGTTGTTTGTCCCAGTCAGGTCCACTGTGTTCATCAGACCAGCTAGTAGCATGTTGTTTGTCCCAGTCAGGTCCACTGTGTTCATCAGACCAGCTAGCAGCATGTTGTTTGTCTCAGGTCCATGTGGTGGGAAATGCCCCATTTGTAATGTGGCCATCCATACTGACAGCTCTGAGATCAGTGGTGAGGCCTGAGAGAGAGGTTCAGACCAAGACGGCGGAGCTGTGGCTGAGGTGGGGCTGTGGTGGGGCTGTGGTATGGCGATCTGAATGGGTCGTCTGTGATGGCAGTCTCTCCCTCTTCTCCTCCCTCCCTCTCTCTCTCTCCTCCCTCCTCCTCTCTCCATCCCATTCCCCCTATCCAATACCCTCTCTCCCTCTCTCTCCTCCCTCCATCCCATTCCCCCTATCCAATTCCCCCTCCCTCTCTCTCTCTCTCTCTCTCTCCTCCATCCCATTCCCCCTATCCAATACCCTCTCTCCCTCACTCCCTCTCTCTCCTCCCTCCTCCTCTCTCCATCCTATTCCCCCTATCCAATGCCCTCCCTCTCTCAGTATCCAAAATAACAACTCTAACAGGTATGGTACAGTATCAGTATCCACCCTAACAGGTATGATACAGTATCCACTCTAACAACTCTAACAGGTATGGTACAGTATCCACCCTAACAACTCTAACAGGTATGGTACAGTATCAGTATCCACTTTAACAACTCTAACAGGTATGGTACAGTATCAGTATCCACTCTAACAACTCTAACAGGTATGGTACAGAATCAGTATCCACTCTAACAACTCTAACAGGTATGATACAGTATCCACCTTAACAACTCTAACAGGTATGGTACAGTATCCACCTTAACAACTCTAACAGGTATGGTACAGTATCCACCTTAACAACTCTAACAGGTATGGTACAGTATCCACCTTAACAACTCTAACAGGTATGGTACAGTAGTACATCCACACTAAACACAGTTTAGCTTCAGTATATAGTTATATAGTAATGAGATGACCAATCCTGGAATGAAATAGAGAAATATACATAAAAAATATCACAGAATTGATCACACACACACATGGATCTACTGTTGACCAGGGCCCATAGGGCTCTACTGTTGACCAGGTCCCACAGGGCTCTACTGTTGACCAGGGATCTACTGTTGACCAAGTCCCACAGGGCTCTACTGTTGACCAGGACCCATAGGGCTCTACTGTTGACCAGGTCCCCAGACCCCTATTCCCTATATAGTACACTACTTTAGACCAGAGCCCTATTCCCTATATAGTGCACTACTTTAGACCAGAGCCCTATTCCCTATATAGTGCACTACTATAGACCAGAGCCCTATTCCCTATATAGTGCACTACTATAGACCAGAGCCCTATTCCCTATATAGTGCACTACTATAGACCAGAGCCCTATTCCCTATATAGTACACTACTATAGACCAGAGCCCTATTCCCTATATAGTACACTACTTTAGACCAGAGCCCTATTCCCTATATAGTACACTACTTTAGACCAGAGCCCTATTCCCTATGTAGTACACTACTTTAGACCAGGGCCCGATTCCCTATGTAGTACACTGTTTTAGACCAGGGCCCTATTCCCTATATAGTGCACTACTATAGACCAGAGCCCTATTCCCTATATAGTGCACTACTATAGACCAGAGCCATATTCCCTATATAGTGCACTACTATAGACCAGAGCCCTATTCCCTATATAGTGCACTACTTTAGACCAGGGCCCTATTCCCTATATAGTATACTGCTTTCGACTATGACCCATAGGGCTCTACTGTTTACCAGGACCCATAGGGCTCTACTGTTGACCAGGACCTGTAGAGCTCTACTATTGACCAGGGCCCATAGGGCTCTACTGTTGACCAGGGCCCATAGAGCTCTACTGTTGACCAGGACCCACAGGGCTCTACTGTTGACCAGGACCCATAGGGCTCTACTGTTGACCAGGACCCAGGACAGGGCTCTACTGTTGACCAGGGATCTCTACTGTTGACCAGGTCCCATAGGGCTCTACTGTTGACCAGGGGCTCTACTGTTGACCAGGACCCAGGGCCTACTGTTGACCAGGGGGCTCTACTGTTGACCAGGACCCACAGGGCTCTACTGTTGACCAGGACCCATAGGGCTCTACTGTTGACCAGGACCCATAGGGCTTTACTGTTGACCAGGACCCATAGGGCTCTACTGTTGACCAGGACCCATAGGGCTCTACTGTTGACCAGGACCCATAGGGCTCTACCCAGGACCCATAGGGCTCTACTGTTGACCAGGGCCTCTACTGTTGACGGGATCTACTGTTGACCAAGTCCCACAGGGCTCTACTGTTGACCAGGACCCATAGGGCTCTACTGTTGACCAGGTCCCCAGGGCCCTACTATTCCCAGGATATAGTACTACTTTGACCAGAGCCCTATTCCCTATATAGTGCTCTACTTTGACCAGAGCCCTATTCCCTATATAGTGCACTACTATAGACCAGAGCCCTATTCCCTATATAGTGCTCTACTATAGACCAGAGCCCTATTCCCTATATAGTGCACTACTATAGACCAGAGCCCTATTCCCAGGATATAGTACACTACTATAGACCAGAGCCCTATTCCCTATATAGTACACTACTTTAGACCAGAGCCCTATTCCCTATATAGTACACTACTATAGACCAGAGCCCTATTCCTATGTAGTACCCACTACTTTAGACCAGGGCCCGATTCCCTATATAGTACACTGTTTTAGACCAGGGCCCTATTCCCATATAGGGCTCTACTATAGACCAGGCCCTATTCCTATATAGTGCACTACTATAGACCAGAGCCATATTCTACTGTGCACTACTATAGACCAGGCCCTATTCCCTATAGGGCTACTTTGACCAGGGCCCTATTCCCTATATAGTATACTGCTTTCGACTATGACCCATAGGGCTCTACTGTTTACCAGGACCCATAGGGCTCTACTGTTGACCAGGACCTGTTCTACTATTGACCAGGGCCCATAGGGCTCTACTGTTGACCAGGGCCCATAGGGGGCTCTACTGTTGACCAGGACCCACAGGGCTCTACTGTTGACCAGGGATCTACTGTTGACCAGGTCCCATAGGGCTCTACTGTTGACCAGGGATCTACTGTTGACCAGGGCCCATAGGGCTCTACTGTTGACCAGGTCCCACAGGGCTCTACTGTTGAACAGGGATCTACTGTTGACCAAGTCCCACTGGACTCTACCGTTGACCAGGACCCATAGGGCTCTACTGTTGACCAGGTCCCATAGGGCTCTACTGTTGACCAGGGATTCTACTGTTGACCAGGACCCATAGGGCTCTACTGTTGACCAGGACCCATAGGGCTCTACTGTTGACCAGGTCCCATAGGGCTCTACTGTTGACCAGGACCTATAGGGCTCTACTGTTGACCAGGACCACAGGGCTCTACTGTTGACCAGGACCCATAGTACACTACTGTTGACCAGGACCCATAGAGCTCTACTGTTGACCAGGGCCCACAGGGCTCTACTGTTGACCAGGACCCATAGGGCTTTACTGTTGACCAGGACCCATAGGGCTCTACTGTTGACCAGGACCCACAGGGCTCTACTGTTGACCAGGACCCATAGGGCTCTACTGTTGACCAGGACCCACCAGGGCTCTACTGTTGACCAGGACCCATAGGGCTCTACTGTTGACCAGGACCCACAGGGCTCTACTGTTGACCAGGGATAGGGCTACTGTTGACCAGGTCCCATAGGGCTCTACTGTTGACCAGGTCCCACAGGGCTCTACTGACCAGGGATCTACTGTTGACCAGGTCCCATAGGGCTCTACTGTTGACCAGGTCCCATAGGGCTCTACTGTTGACCAGGGATCTACTGTTGACCAGGGCCCATAGGGCTCTACTGTTGACCAGGTCCCACAGGGCTCTACTGTTGACCAGGGGGCTCTACTGTTGACCAGGGGCTCCCACCAGGGGGCTCTACTGTTGACCAGGACCTATAGGGCTCTACTGTTGACCAGGACCACAGGGCTCTACTGTTGACCAGGACCCATAGTACACTACTGTTGACCAGGACCCATAGAGCTCTACTGTTGACCAGGGCCCACAGGGCTCTACTGTTGACCAGGACCCATAGGGCTCTACTGTTGACCAGGACCCATAGGGCTCTACTGTTGACCAGGACCCACAGGGCTCTACTGTTGACCAGGACCCACAGGGCTCTACTGTTGACCAGGACCCACAGGGCTCTACTGTTGACCAGGACCCATAAGGCTCTACTGTTGACCAGGACCCACAGGGCTCTACTGTTGACCAGGGATCTACTGTTGACCAGGTCCCATAGGGCTCTACTGTTGACCAGGGATCTACTGTTGACCAGGGCCCATAGGGCTCTACTGTTGACCAGGTCCCACAGGGCTCTACTGTTGACCAGGGATCTACTGTTGACCAGGGCCCATAGGGCTCTACTGTTGACCAGGTCCCACAGGGCTCTACTGTTGACCAGGGCTCTACTGTTGACCAGGACCCATAGGGCTCTACTGTTGACCAGGTCCCATAGGGCTCTACTGTTGACCAGGTCCCATAGGGCTCTACTGTTGACCAGGGATTCTACTGTTGACCAGGACCCATAGGGCTCTACTGTTGACCAGGACCCATAGGGCTCTACTGTTGACCAGGTCCCATAGGGCTCTACTGTTGACCAGGTCCCATAGGGCTCTACTGTTGACCAGGACCTATAGGGCTCTACTGTTGACCAGGACCACAGGGCTCTACTGTTGACCAGCACCCATAGTACACTACTGTTGACCAGGACCCATAGAGCTCTACTGCTGACCAGGTCCCACAGGGCTCTACTGTTGACCAGGACCCATAGGGCTTTACTGTTGACCAGGACCCCATAGGGCTCTACTGTTGACCAGGACCCATAGGGCTCTACTGTTGACCAGGGGCTCTACTGTTGACCAGGGGCTCTACTGTTGACCAGGACCCATTGGGCTCTACTGTTGACCAGGACCCACAGGGCTCTACTGTTGACCAGGACCCATAGGGCTCTACTGTTGACCAGGACCCACAGGGCTTTACTGTTAACCAGGGGCTCTACTGTTGACCAGGACTTATAGGGCTCTACTGTTGACCAGGGCACATTGGGCTCTACTGTTGACCAGGACCCATAGGGCTCTACTGTTGACCAGGACCCATAGGGCTCTACTGTTGACCAGGTCCGATAGGGATTTGGTCTAAAGTAGTGCACTATATAGGGAATGGGGTGTCATTTGGGACACACGCCTTAAAATAACAGCCCTAAACCCCTATCCCTCAGCCCCTACTCCCAGCCCCTACCCTCATCCCCTACCCCCAGCCCCTACCCTCATCCCCTACCCCCAGCCCCTACCCTCATCTCCTACCCCCAGCCCCTACCCTCATCCCCTACCCCCAGCCCCTACCCCCATCCCTACCCTCATCCCCTACCCTCATCCCCTACCCTCATCCCTACCCTCAGCCCCTACCCTCAGCCCCTACCCTCGCCCCTACCCTCATCCCCTACCCTCATCTCCTACCCTCATCCCATACTCTCAGCCCCTACCCTCATCCCCTACTCTCAGCCCCTACCCTCATCTCCTACCCTCATCCCATACTCTCAGCCCCTACCCTCAGCCCCTACCCCCCCAGCCCCTACCCTCATCCCCCAGCCCCTCATCCCCTACTCCCAGCCCCTACCCCAGCCCCTACCCTCATCCCCTACCCTCATCCCCTACTCTCAGCCCCTACCCTCATCCCCTACCCTCATCCCCTACCCCCAGCCCCTACCCTCATCTCCTACCCCCAGCCCCTGCCCGTTATTAAACTGTCAGGTCTGATGAGTGTGTGGCCAGAGAGCGAGAGAGACAGAGAGACTGAGAGCTCCTTCAGAAGCTACAACACATCAGCCAACCGACTAACCTGTTGAGCAAATTACTGGTGGCTGAACTAGAAGACCCCAAAACCACAGCGGGCTTCTCCTCACCGACCTCACCACCGATGGGAACGAGACCACCTGCCACCACACACACACACACACACACATAGACACATGGACACACACACACTTTTTCTAATCCTCTCTTTGCTGTTTGTTTATACGATGAATAAAAACATAATGATAATCACCCCCCTTAGACATTGATGAGGTGGTAACTGACTATACAGATTAACTGACTGTACAGAGTTAAACATTGATGAGGTGGTAACTGACTATACAGATTAACTGACTGTACAGAGTTAAACATTGATGAGGTGGTAACTGACTATACAGATTAACTGACTGTACAGAGTTAAACATTGATGAGGTGGTAACCGACTATACAGATTAACTGACTGTACAGAGTTAAACATTGATGAGGTGGTAACTGACTATACAGATTAACTGACTGTACAGAGTTAAACATTGATGAGGTGGTAACTGACTATACAGATTAACTGACTGTACAGAGTTAAACATTGATGAGGTGGTAACCGACTATACAGATTAACTGACTGTACAGATTAACTGACTGTACAGAGTTAAACATCGATGAGGTGGTAACTGACTGCAGAGTTAAACATTGATGAGGTGGTAACTGACTGTACAGAGTAACTGACTGTACAGAGTTAAACATTGATGAGGTGGTAACTGGCTGTACAGATTAACTGACTGTACAGAGTTAAACATTGATGAGGTGGTAACTGACTGTACAGAGTTAAACATCGATGAGGTGGTAACTGACTGTACAGATTAACTGACTGTACAGATTAACTGACTGTACAGAGTTAAACATTGATGAGGTGGTAACTGACTGTACAGAGTTAAACATTGATGAGGTGGTAACTGACTGTACAGATTAACTGACTGTACAGAGTTAAACATTGATGAGGTGGTAACTGACTGTACAGAGTTAAACATTGATGAGATGGTAACTGACTGTACAGAGTTAAACATCGATGAGGTGGTAACTGACTGTACAGAGTTAAACATCGATGAGGTGGTAACTGACTGTACAGATTAACTGACTGTACAGAGTTAAACATTGATGAGGTGGTAACTGACTGTACAGATTAACTGACTGTACAGAGGTAAACATTGATGAGGCGGTAACTGACTGTACAGAGTTAATCATTGATGAGGTGGTAACTGACTGTACAGGTTAACTGACTGTACAGAGTTAATCATTGATGAGGTGGTAACTGACTGTACAGAGTTAAACATTGATGAGGTGGTAACTGACTGTACAGAGTTAAACATTGATGAGGTGGTAACTGACTATACAGATTAACTGACTGTACAGAGTTAAACATTGATGAGGTGGTAACTGACTGTACAGAGTTAAACATTGATGAGGGGGTAACTGACTGTACAGAGTTAAACATTGCTGAGGTGGTAACTGACTGTGCAGAGTTAAACATTGATGATGTGGTAACTGACTGTACAGAGTTAAACATTGATGAGGTGGTAACTGACTGTACAGAGTTAAACATTGATGAGGTGGTAACTGACTATACAGATTAACTGACTGTACAGAGGTAAACATTGATGAGGTGGTAACTGACTGTTCAGAGTTAAACATTGATGAGGTGGTAACTGACTGTACAGATTAACTGACTGTACAGAGTTAAACATTGATGAGGTGGTAACTGACTATACAGATTAACTGACTGTTCAGAGTTAAACATTGATGAGGTGGTAACTGACTGTACAGAGTTAAACATTGATGATGTGGTAACTGACTGAACAGATTAACTGACTGTACGGAGATAAACATTGATGAGGTGGTAACTGACTGTACAGAGTTAAACATTGATGAGGTGGTAACTGACTGTACAGAGTTAAACATTGATGAGGTGGTAACTGACTATACAGATTAACTGACTGTACAGAGTTAAACATTGATGAGGTGGTAACTGACTGTACAGATTAACTGACTGTACAGAGTTAAACATTGATGAGGTGGTAACTGACTGTACAGAGTTAAACATCGATGATGTGGTAACTGACTGTACAGAGTTAAACATCGATGATGTGGTAACTGACTGTACAGAGTTAAACATCGATGATGTGGTAACTGACTGTACAGAGATAAACATTGATGATGTGGTAACTGACTGTACAGAGTTAAACATAGATGATGTGGTAACTGACTGTACAGAGTTAAACATTGATGAGGTGGTAACTGACTGTACAGATTAACTGACTGTACAGAGTTAAACATTGATGAGATGTAGGGTTCATGTTCACTCCTCGGGGCCTCAGGACCCTCCTCTTGGGCCTGAACATGTCCCGTACGCAGGTCCTGTAAGTATATTGAGGCGTGCTTCCCCTCTGATCCACAAGAGCCGCAGGTAAGATCCAGCTCAACCTCCAGTCCAGTGGAGAACAGAGGAAATGGCATAACAGGATCCAAATCAGAGAACACAGCCAATCCAATTACCCTGTTAGAGGCCGGTTACCGCTCGGCTACCAATCAGGCCTGGCGCAATTATAAAGAGGAGCAGAAACCTCACAGCGACGCCTGGCCCCGCTCGGCCCCTCTCGCCTGGCCCCGCTCGGCCCCTCTCGCCTGGCCCCGCTCGGCCCCTCTCGCCTGGCCCCGCTCGGCCCCTCTGAAGGGGAAAACGTAATGTGTACCTGCTCTGTGGTTAGTACCTGCGTACAGAGCGAGACACGGACCTTTGATGTGGAGGGGAGCCGGGTGAACCTGGTACAGCTGGGGGAGAGAGAACCAGAGCCCAGGTCTCACACACCCATATACACACACACACACATGGGTGCAGTTGGGTGAGAGAGAGGGCCGGCACCAAGATCTCCAGAGAAAGACAGCTTCAATAAACAGCCAGGGATTAAGGAACACTTTGGGCGGAGAGAAGAGACTGCTGAGAAAGGCAGACAAACTCTCTATACCTCCCTGGGTCTCTAAACCTCCCCTGACCCTCTATACCTCCCTGGGTCTCTAAACCTCCCCTGACCCTCTATACCTCCCTGGTCCTCCATACCTCCCCTGACCCTCTATACGTCCCCTGACCCTCCATACCTCCCCTGACCCTCTATACGTCCCCTGACCCTCCATACCTCCCCTGACCCTTCATACCTCCCTGGTCCTCTATACCCCCTGGTCCTCCATACCTCCCTGGTCCTCCATACCACCCTGACCCTCCATACCTCCCTGGTCCTCTATACCTCCCTGGTCCTCTATACCTCCCTGGCCCCCTCCATACCTCCCTGGTCCTCTATACCCCCCCTGGTCCTCCATACCCCCTCCCCATGACCCTCCATACCTCCCTGGTCCTCTATACCTCCCTGGCCCTCCATAGCTCCCTGGTCCTCTATACCTCCCTGGCCCTCCATACCACCCTGACCCTCCATACCTCCCTGGTCCTCCATACCACCCTGACCCTCCATACCTCCCTGGTCCTCTATACCTCCCTGGCCCTCCATACCTCCCTGACCCTCTATACCTCCCTGGTCCTCTATACCTCCCCAGGGCCTCCATACCTCCCTGGTCCTCTATACCACCCTGACCCTCCATACCTCCCTGGTCCTCTATACCCCCTGGTCCTCTATACCTCCCTGGCCCTCCATACCTCCCTGGTCCTCTTTACCTCCCTGACCCTCCATACCTCCCTGGTCCTCTATACCTCCCTGGTCCTCCATACCTCCCTGGTCCTCCATACCTCCCTAACCCTCCATACCTCCCCTGGCCCTCCATACCTCCCTGGTCCTCTATATACCTCCCTTGTCCTCCATACCTCCCTGACTCTCTATACCTCCCCGGTCCTCTATACCTCCCTGGTCCTCCATACCTCCCTGGTCCTCTATACCTCCCTGGTCCTCCATACCTCCCTGACCCTCCATACCTCCCTGGTCCTCTATACCTCCCTGGCCCTCCATACCACCCTGACCCTCCATACCTCCCTGGTCCTCCATACCTCCCTGACCTCTCTATACCCCCTGATCCTCTATACCTCCCTGGTCCTCTATACCTCCCTGACCCTCTATACCCCCCTGGTCCTCCCTGGTCCTCTGTACCTCCATACCTCCCTGGTCCTCTATACCTCCCTGACCCTCTATACCTCCCTGGTCCTCCATACCTACCTGGTCCTCTATACCACCCTGACCCTCCATACCTCCCTGGTCCTCTATACCCCCTGGTCCTCTATACCTCCCTGGCCCTCCATACCTCCCTGGTCCTCTTTACCTCCCTGACCCTCCATACCTCCCCGGTCCTCTATACCTCCCTGGTCCTCCATACCTCCCTGGTCCTCCATACCTCCCTAATCCTCCATACCTCCCCTGACCCTCCATACCTCCCTTGTCCTCTATATACCTCCCTTGTCCTCCATACCTCCCTGACCCTCTATACCTCCCTGGTCCTCTATACCTCCCTGGTCCTCCATACCTCCCCTGGTCCTCTCCAGTCCTCTATACCTCTCCTGGTCCTCTCCAGTCCTCTAAACCTCCCCTGGTCCTCTCCAGTCCTCTATACCTCCCTGGTCCTCTCCAGTCCTCCATACCTCCCTGGTCCTCTATACCTCCCTGGTCCTCTATACCTCCCCAGGGCCTCCATACCTCCCCTGGTCGTCTCCAGACCTCTATACCTCCCCTGGTCCTCTCCAGTCCTCTAGGTCCTCCACCTCCCTGGTCCTCCATACCTCCCTGGTCCTCCATACCTCCCTGGTCCTCTATACCTCCCTGGTCCTCTATACCTCCCCTGGTCCTCTCCAGACCTCTATACCTCCCCTGGTCCTCTCCAGACCTCTATACCTCCCCTGGTCCTCTCCAGTCCTCTAAACCTCCCCTGGTCCTCTCCAGTCCTCTATACCTCCCCTGGTCCTCTCCAGTCCTCCATACCTCCCTGGTCCTCTATACCTCCCTGGTCCTCTATACCTCCCCAGAGCCTCCATACCTCCCCATGGCCTCCATACCTCCCCTGGTCCTCTCCAGACCTCTATACCTCCCCTGGTCCTCTCCAGTCCTCTATACCTCCCTGGTCCTCCATACCTCCCTGGTCCTCTATACCTCCCTGGTCCTCTATACCTCCCCTGGTCCTCTCCAGTCCTCTAAACCTCCCCTGGTCCTCTCCAGACCTCTATACCTCCCCTGGTCCTCCCCAGACCTCTATTCCTCCCCTGGTCCTCTCCAGTCCTCTATACCTCCCCTGATCCTCTCCAGTCCTCTATACCTCCCCTGGTCCTCTATACCTCCCCTGGTCTTCTCCAGTCCTCTATACCTCCCCTGGTCCTCTATACCTCCCCTGGTCTTCTCCAGTCCTCTATACCTCCCCTGGTCCTCTATACCTCCCCTGGTCCTCTCCAGTCCTCTATACCTCCCCTGGTCCTCTCCAGTCCTCTATACCTCCCCTGGTCCTCTATACCTCCCCTGGTCCTCTATACCTCCCCTGGTCCTCTCCAGTCCTCTAAACTTTTCCTGGTTCCAGGGTCAGGGTAAAACTAAAACCCTCTGAGAGGACTGCTGAGGTAAAACCCTGTGTAACCTGATTCCTCTGTTGGAGATCACACCCCAGAGAGGTCTGGTAGCCAGATAGAGGCTATGCCTCTGGTTCCTCCAGACAAAACAGGAGACAAGTAAACCTAAAACCCTGTGAAACCTGACTGTTCTGTTGGAGGGCTCCCGGGTGGCACAGCGGTCTAAGGCACTGCATCTCAGTGCTTGAGGCGTCACTACAGACCCTGGTTTGGATCCAGGCTGTATCACAACCGGCCGTGATTGGGAGTCCCATAGGGCGGCTCCCAATTGGCCTGGCATCGTCCGGGTTTGTCCGGTGTAGGCCGTCATTAAATCTCATAGATAGAGGCTGTAGTCCTCCAGATAAAACAACATCTCCTACTTTCTCTAATGTGTTCTCAGATCTCTAAGTATAGTCTGTTTGGGGGCCTCTCCAATGTGCAGTCAGATGTGTGTAAACCTATATCCTCCCGTTCATCCGTTCATCCTTTACACCTGTTCAGTTCATCTCTTTGGTTTTATTCACGCTCAGTCTTTCTCTCGCTCGCTGCCTAAAACAAACCAAAACAAACCAGGGCAGAGTTTACGTCAAGGCTTGGTTCCTGTATTATTGAGACCAGGTAGAACAAATGAGAGTGAGGAGAATAGGGAGTCCCCTCTGGGGAACCAGGGACCTTGGAGAACACATTGAGTTGCTCTGAGAGATCAACTTCTGTATAATACTGAACATTTTCATTTCTCCCCGCAGTCAGTCCTCATTGGGAAAATAACAAAGACAAGTTAGCCAAGATCTTGGATAAACAGCTGTGTGTGGGGTTCAGCAGGTTGAGGCCTTACACCACCCCAGCGCCGGTTACAACACCCTCAGCCCGTTTAGCTCTTTGCTGTGGAGGCACATCTGCTACTATAGTTAGGCTACTCATCATGATTTATTGGTTGAGCTGGCTAACTATAGCTAGCTCAACTAACCAAGACCCCCCCACAGTCCCCCTGAAAACCTCCTCTTCCTGTAGCCACTCAACTAACCAATACCCCCACCCCCCACAGAAAACCTCCACTTCCTGTAGCCGCTCAACTAACCAAGAGCCCCCCCCCCCCCCCACTGAAAACCTCCACTTCCTGTAGCCGCTCAACTAACCAAGAGCCCCCCCCCCCCCACAGAAAACCTCCACTTCCTGTAGCCGCTCAACTAACCAAGAGCCCCCCACCCCCACAGTCCCCCTGAAAACCTCCACTTCCTGTCCGCTCAACTAACCAAGAGCCCCCCCCCCCCACAGTCCCCCTGAAAACCTCCACTTCCTGTCAACTAACCAAGACCCCCACAGTCCCCTGAGAACCTCCTCTTCCTGTAGAGAACCTCCTCTTCCTGTAGCCGCTCAACGAACCAATACCCCCCCCCCTGAAAACCTCCCCTTCCTGTCATGTCATCCAGAAGCGTTCATCTCATCAGCAGCTCCGTGGAAACTCTCCTGTCATGTGTACTGTACCGTGGTCTTTGACGCATATCTCATAAAAACGACATCACACACTGTCTAATCTACGATCTCATATTTTACTGTGTAGATTCCCTCTCCATCGGTGGTGAAAATGCATTTAGCGTCGAGCAGTGAAAACCCGCGCCAGGAAAACCATGGCTGTTACAACGCAGAGCAGGAATCCGTCCACTCCGGACCTTTGAAACCGGTCTTAAGGTTTTATGTATGTTCTGTATACTCTGCTTGGTCCAAACCCCCCAGGCCTCCCCCTCCTCCGCCTGTCGCCAAGGTATCAGGTTCAGGCGCAGCGTCCTGGATGATACTACGGCTGCCTCCCAAATGGCATTCCCTATTCCCTACGTAGCCCTATGGAGCCCTGGTCAAATGTAGTGCACTGCATAGGGACTAGGCTGCCTCCCAAATGGCATTCCCTCCCCCCTACGTAGGCCTATGGAGCCCTAGTCAAATGTAGTGCACTGCATAGGGACTAGGCTGCCACTTGGGCCACGGCCTCCGTCCCTCCTGGGGCCAGGAGCAGAGTGGAAGAGTCTCAGTACGGCTCAGTCTGACGGCGGATTAAAGATGACGTCAGGTTGTGTTGGTTCTGAATCGGCTGTTGATTTTGTGGTGTTGGGAGATTGTGATTATTGTTATTATCATGGGTGGTGTTCCCCTCTCACGCCTCGTACAGTTCCCCGCTGACGTAACCCTGAGGTGGGGTTGGTGCCATGAAATCCCTTCTGAAAATCAACGTTTTCAGCCAACATCCATTTAACAAAGAATCATCATGTTTTCACAAGTTGATAGATGCTCCATGACAGTGGTTATCTGCTCTAAGAGGGAGGGGACAGAGTGTCTCCCTGTCAACAACCAGTTATCTGCTCTAAGAGGGAGGGGACAGAGTGTCTCCCTGTCAACAACCAGTTATCTGCTCTAAGAGGGAGGGGACAGAGTGTCTCCCTGTCAACAAGTAGTAGACCCTCTGGAGAGCCTTACGGTTGAGGGCAGTTATCTGCTCTAAGAGGGAGGGGACAGAGTGTCTCCCTGTCAACAACCAGTTATCTGCTCTAAGAGGGAGGGGACAGAGTGTCTCCCTGTCAACAACCAGTTATCTGCTCTGGGGCCAGGGCAGGGGACAGAGTGTCGGCTCCTGTCAACAACCAGTTATCTGCTCTGAGAGGGTTCTGACAGAGTGTTTTGTGGTGTCAACAACCAGTTATCTGCTCTAAGAGGGAGGGGACAGAGTGTTCCCCTCTCACGTTATCTTCCCCGCTCTAAGAGGTGGGGACAGAGTGTTCCCCTGTCAACAACCAGTTATCTGCTCTAAGAGAGAACAAAGGGAATCAGAGTGTCTCCCTGTCAACAACCAGTTATCTGCTCTGAATAAGAGGGAGGGGACAGAGTGTCTCCTGTCAACAACCAGTTATCTGCTCTAAGAGAGAGGGGACAGAGTGTCTCCCTGTCAACAACCAGTTATCTGCTCTAAGAGGGAGGGGACAGAGTGTCTCCCTGTCAACAACCAGTTATCTGCTCTAAGAGGGAGGGGACAGAGTGTCTCCCTGTCAACAACCAGTTATCTGCTCTAAGAGGGAGGGGACAGAGTGTCTCCCTGTCAACAACCAGTTATCTGCTCTAAGAGGGAGGGGACAGAGTGTTCCCCTGTCAACAACCAGTTATCTGCTCTGAATAAGAGGGAGGGGACAGAGTGTCTCCCTGTCAACAACCAGTTATCTGCTCTAAGAGGGAGAGGACAGAGTGTTCCCCTGTCAACAACCAGTTATCTGCTCTAAGAGGGAGGGGACAGAGTGTCTCCCTGTCAACAACCAGTTATCTGCTCTAAGAGGGAGGGGACAGAGTGTCTCCCTGTCAACAACCAGTTATCTGCTCTGAATAAGAGGGAGGGGACAGAGTGTCTCCCTGACAACAACCAGTTATCTGCTCTAAGAGGGAGGGGACAGAGTGTTCCCCAGTTATCTGCTCTAAGAGGGAGGGGACAGAGTGTTCCCCTGTCAACAACCAGTTATCTGCTCTAAGAGAGAGGGGACAGAGTGTCTCCCTGTCAACAACCAGTTATCTGCTCTAAGAGGGAGGGGACAGAGTGTCTCCCTGTCAACAACCAGTTATCTGCTCTAAGAGGGAGGGGACAACCAGTTATCTGCTCTAAGAGGGAGGGGACAGAGTGTCTCCCTGTCAACAACCAGTTATCTGCTCTAAGAGGGAGGGGACAGAGTGTCTCCCTGTCAACAACCAGTTATCTGCTCTAAGAGGGAGGGGACAGAGTGTCTCCCTGTCAACAACCAGTTATCTGCTCTAAGAGGGAGGGGACAGAGTGTCTCCCTGTCAACAACCAGTTATCTGCTCTAAGAGGGAGGGGACAGAGTGTTCCCCTGTCAACAACCAGTTATCTGCTCTAAGAGGGAGGGGACAGAGTGTTCCCCTGTCAACAACCAGTTATCTGCTCTAAGAGGGAGGGGACAGAGTGTTCCCCTGTCAACAACCAGTTATCTGCTCTAAGAGGGAGGGGACAGAGTGTTCCCCTGTCAACAACCAGTTATCTGCTCTAAGAGGGAGGGGACAGCGTGTTCCCCTGTCAACAACCAGTTATCTGCTCTAAGAGGGAGGGGACAGAGTGTTCCCCTGTCAACAACCAGTTATCTGCTCTAAGAGGGAGGGGACAGAGTGTCTCCCTGTCAACAACCAGTTATCTGCTCTAAGAGGGAGGGGACAGAGTGTTCCCCTGTCAACAACCAGTTATCTGCTCTAAGAGGGAGGGGACAGAGTGTTCCCCTGTCAACAACCAGTTATCTGCTCTGAATAAGAGGGAGGGGACAGAGTGTCTCCCTGTCAACAACCAGTTATCTGCTCTGAATAAGAGGGAGGGGACAGAGTGTTCCCCAGTTATCTGCTCTGAATAAGAGGGAGGGGACAGTGGCTGTAGTCTGCAGAACAGAGAGATTCAGTATGTGAACAACATCTGAGGTCTAAGAGGAATGTAATCAGGTTGAACTACTCAACACAACCACATCACAACCTCAACACAACCACATCACTACCTCAACACAACCAGATGACAACCTCAACACAACCACATCACAACCTCAACACAACCACATCACAACCTCAACACAACCACATCACAACCTCAACACAACCACATCACAACCTCAACACAACCACATCACAACCTCAACACAACCACAATCACAACCACATCACAACCCTAACACAACCACAACACAACCCCAACACAACCACATCACAACCTCAACACAACCACAACACAACCCCAACACAACCCCAACACAACCACAACACAACCCCAACACAACCACAACACAACTACAACACAACCCCAACACAACTACAATACAACCACAACACAACCACAATCACAACCTCAACACAACCACAATCACAACCTCAACACAACCACAATCACAACCTCAACACAACCACAATCACAACCTCAACACAACCACATCACAACCACATCACAACCTCAACACAACCCCAACACAACCCCATCACAACCTCAACACAACCCCAACACAACCCCAACCCCAACACAACCACCGACCACCTGGGGGGAGTTTTTACAATCAGCTCTGTGAGAAACGACCCCCGGCCTCTCAGAAAGAAGACGGGTTGAATCCCAAATGCCATTCTAATAACCCACAGGGCCCCATAATGGCTCTGGTTCAAAAGTAGTGCACTTTATAGGGAATAGGGTTCCATTTGAAAGGCTCTCCAGGACTGGCATGCTGGCTGACGATCAGCAGTAACATATCTTACTGAGTCCTACGTGTTGAAAGCAGGAAGAAAAAAAAGAAAGTGTGGTTTTTGGGGTCTCTTTTAAGATAAGCAATTTGAACATTAGACAGAATGGCTGCGTGGCGTTTTATCCTCTCACAGCAGGAATGTCTGTGTAGTGAAAACAGTCGTTAGCACTCACTCCGCCCGCTCCCCTTTCCAAGACGAGAAAAAGGGGGGTAACCTTGACAACGTTCCAGAACTCTGGAATGGATTACGGTTCCGAAGGGGATCAAGGAGGTTCTAATAGAACGTGACGTTGTACCAAGTGGTTCGTTAACCAGAAAACCCCCCTAAACTATTGAAATGATGAGGAAATATCGGGTGCTTTTTACATCGTTGATTACGAACACAGAACACTTTTTAAACTGTGTTTAATGTTTATGTTCTTCTTCCTGATGCCCTCAGTAATACTATGTATTAACACAATAGCTCAGGATGAAACATGTTAAATACTAATATGTTAATTAAACACTCGCTCAGAGAGGGTGTAGCTGGGGGAGGGGGTGGTGGCTCGGAGAGGGTGTAGCTGGGGGAGGGGTGGTGGCTCGGGGAGGGGTGTGGCTCGGAGCTGGGGGAGGGGTGGTGGCTCGGAGAGGGTATAGCTGGGGGAGGGGTGGTGGCTCTGGTGGTGTAGCTGGGGGAGGGGGCTGGGGGCTCGGAGGGGGTGGTAGCTGGGGGAGGGGGTGGCTCGGAGAGGGTGTAGCTGGGGGAGGGGTGGTGGCTCGGAGAGGGTGTAGCTGGGGGAGGGGGGTGGTGGCTCGGAGGGTGGGGTGGCTAGCTGGGGGGGGGGAGGGGGGGAGGGGTGGTGGCTCGGAGAGGGTGTAGCTGGGGGGGGGGGGTGGGGGTGGCTCGGAGAGGGTATAGCTGGGGGGGGGGTGGCTCGGAGGGGGTGGTGGCTGGGGAGGGGGGGTGCTGGGGGGTGTAGCTGGGGGGGGGGTGGCTCGGAGAGTGGCTCGGAGAGGGTGCTGGGGAGGGGGGTGGCTGGGGGGTATAGCTGGGGAGGGGAGCTGGGGGGGTGGCTCGGAGCTAGCTGGGGGAGGGGGTGGCTCGGAGGGGTGGGGGGGAGGGGGTGGTGGCTCAGAGAGGGTATAGCTGGGGGAGGGGTGGTGGCTCGGAGAGGGTATAGCTGGGGGGGGGGGTGGTGGCTCGGAGAGGGTGTAGCTGGGGGAGGGGGGTGGGGGGGTGGGGGGAGGGGGGGTGGCTCGGAGAGGGTGTAGCTGGGGGAGGGGGTGGTGGCTCGGAGAGGGTATAGCTGGGGGAGGGGGTGGCTCGGAGGGGTGTGCTGGGGGAGGGGGGGTGGCGGAGAGGGGTAGCTGGGGGGTGTAGCTGGGGGAGGGGGGGGGGAGGGTGGCTGGGGAGGGGTGGTGGCTGGGGGGGTCCATCCAGGGGGGAGGGGGTGGTGGCTCGGAGAGGGTGTGGCTGGGGGGGGGGTGGCTAGGGGTGGCTCCACTCTGGGGGGGGTGGTCCACTCGGAACAGGGGTGTCCAGCTGGGGGGGAGGGGGGGTGGTGGCTCAGAGAGGGTATAGCTGGGGGAGGGGGGTCCATCCACTGGGGGGGGGTCCATCCAGAGGGTGGTGGGGTCCATCCACTCTGGAGAGGGTGTAGCTGGGGGAGGGGGGTCCAGGGGGGGTGGTCCACTCGGAGGGGTGTCCAGCTGGGGGGGGGGGTCCATCCACTCTGAACAGGGGTCCATCCACTGGGGGTCCATCCACTCTGAACAGGGGTCCATCCACTCTGAACAGGGGGGGTCCATCCACTCTGAACAGGGGTCCATCCACTCTGAACAGGGGTCCATCCACTCTGGGGGGTCCATCCACTCTGAACAGGGGTCCATCCACTCTGAACAGGGGTCCACTCTGAACAGGGGTCCATCCACTCTGAACAGGGGTCCATCCACTCTGAACAGGGGTCCATCCACTCTGAACAGGGGTCCATCCACTCTGAACAGGGGTCCATCCATCCACTCTGAACAGGGGTCCATCCACTCTGAACAGGGGTCCATCCACTCTGTACTGAACAGGGGTCCATCCACTCTGAACAGGGGTCCATCCACTCTGGGGGGGTCCATCCACTCTGTACTGAACAGGGGTCCATCCACTCTGGAACAGGGGTCCATCCACTGGGGGGTCCATCCACTCTGTTCTGGGGGGTCCATCCACTCTGTACTGAACAGGGGTCCATCCACTCTGGAGAGGGGGTCCATCCACTCTGTTCTGAACAGGGGTCCATCCACTCTGTTCTGTAGCTGGGGGGTCCATCCACTCTGGGGGGTCCATCGACAGGGGTCCACTGAACAGGGGTCCATCCACTCTGGGGGTCCATCCACTCTGTTCTGAGAGGGTCCATCCACTCTGGGGGGTCCAGAGGGGGGTCCAGCTCTGTCCTGAGAGGGTCCAGTTCTGGGGGGGGTGGTTCTGTCTGACAGGGGTCCAGCTGGGGGGTCCAGGGGGTCCATGGTTCTGTACAGGGTCCAGTTCTGTTCTGTATAGGGTTCTGTCCAGTTCTGTTCGGGGGGTCCAGGGGGGGGTCCAGTCTGTTCGGACAGGGTCCAGTTCTGTTCTGTACAGGGGTCCAGTTCTGTTCTGTACAGGGGTCCAGTTCTGTACTGTACAGGGGTCCAGTTCTGTTCTGTACAGGGGTCCAGTTCTGTTCTGTACAGGGTCCAGTTCTGTTCTGTACAGGGGTCCAGTTCTGTTCTGTACAGGGGTCTAGTTAACACTTGATATATTAGCTACGTCACGTGAGCTGAGTCGCGTTGTGACAATCATAACGTCTTACGTCTGCCGTTATATAAGGCCAAGAAACAACAAGGACAAACAAACATCTTGTTGAAAAGAAAACTCCATATTTAACTACATTATGAAATGATATGCCTGTCATCATAGCATCCAAGCACACAACACAGAGGTTTTTACCCTCTAAATAAAACCCCAAGCCAGAATGAACTGGGATAGGAGCAACATGGAGCCTAACCTGTAATACGATACGAGGTTTTCACTGTGTTGCTTGTTTGAGTACCTCAACAGTCCAATACGATATGAGGTTTTCACTGTGTTGCTTGTTTGAGTACCTCAACAGTCCAATACGATATGAGGTTTTCACTGTGTTGCTTGTTTGAGTACCTCAACAGTCCAATACGATATGAGGTTTTCACTGTGTTGCTTGTTTGAGTACCTCAACAGTCCAATACGATATGAGGTTTTCACTGTGTTGCTTGTTTGAGTACCTCAACAGTCCAATACGATATGAGGTTTTCACTGTGTTGCTTGTTTGAGTACCTCAACAGTCCATTGACCAGGAAGAGGTATATATGCATACTGTAATAGTCGATAAAATAAACTGTCTCTGCGTATTATGACCAAAACGGCAAGAGGGGAATTCAAGAATGACTGAAAAGTTAAACCGTCCAAAAAATAAACAGCAATTATATTGATGTTCCTTTTTCTTCACGTCGTTTTACTGTGTGGTGGGAGGAGTCAGCGGAGGTTCCATCCAACAGCTACAGTGGTGGGAGGAGTCAGCGGAGGTTCCATCCAACAGCTACAGTGGTGGGAGGAGTCACGGTTCCAACAGGTTCCAGTCACAGCCAACAGCTACAGTGGTGGGAGGAGTCAGTGGAGGTTCCAGGTTCCAACAGCTACAGTGGTGGGAGGAGTCAGCGGAGGTTCCAACAGCTACAGTGGTGGGAGGAGTCAGTCGGAGGTTCCAGCAGCTACAGTGGTGGGAGGAGTCATTGAGGTTCCAACAGCTACAGTGGTGGGAGGAGTCAGCGGAGGTTCCAACAGCTACAGTGGTGGGAGGAGTCAGCGGAGGTTCCAACAGCTACAGTGGTGGGAGGAGTCAGCGGAGGTTCCAGCAGCTACAGTGGTGGGAGGAGTCAGCGGAGGTTCCAACAGCTACAGTGGTGGGAGGAGTCAGCGGAGGTTCCAACAGCTACAGTGGTGGGAGGAGTCAGCGGAGGTTCCAACAGCTACAGTGGTGGGAGGAGTCAGCGGAGGTTCCAGCAGCTACAGTGGTGGGAGGAGTCAGCGGAGGTTCCAACAGCTACAGTGGTGGGAGGAGTCAGCGGAGGTTCCAACAGCTACAGTGGTGGGAGGAGTCAGGTTCGGAGGTTCCAGGTTCCAGCAGCTACAGTGGTGGGAGGAGTCAGCGGAGGTTCCAACAGCTACAGTGGTGGGAGGAGTCAGCGGAGGTTCCATCCACAGCTACAGTGGTGGGAGGAGTCAGCGGAGGTTCCAGCAGCTACAGTGGTGGGAGGAGTCAGCGGAGGTTCCAACAGCTACAGTGGTGGGAGGAGTCAGCGGAGGTTCCAGCAGCTACAGTGGTGGGAGGAGTCAGCGGAGGTTCCAACAGCTACAGTGGTGGGAGGAGTCAGCGGAGGTTCCAGCAGCTACAGTGGTGGGAGGAGTCAGCGGAGGTTCCAACAGCTACAGTGGTGGGAGGAGTCAGAGGAGGTTCCAGCAGCTACAGTGGTGGGAGGAGTTAGCGGAGGTTCCAGCAGCTACAGAGGCTGTAGTCTAGAGGCTGTAGCCTAGAGGATAGAGGCTGTAGTCTAGAGGACTGTGGCTGTAGTCTAGAGGCTGTAGTCTAGAGGATAGAGGCTGTGGTCTAGAGGATAGAGGCTGTGGTCTAGAGGACATTGGCTGTAGTCTAGAGGCTGTAGTCTAGAGGCTGTAGTCTAGAGGCTGTAGTCTAGAGGATAGAGGCTGTGGTCTAGAGGACATTGGCTGTAGTCTAGAGGCTGTAGTCTAGAGGCTGTAGTCTAGAGGCTGTAGTCTAGAGGACCGTGGCTGTAGTCTAGAGGCTGTAGTCTAGAGGACAGTGGCTGTAGTCTAGAGGCTGTAGTCTAGAGGATAGAGGCTGTAGTCTAGAGGATAGAGGCTGTAGTCTAGAGGATAGAGGCTGTAGTCTAGAGGCTGTAGTCTAGAGGCTGTAGTCTAGAGGACAGTGGCCGTAGTCTAGAGGCTGTAGTCTAGAGGATAGAGGCTGTAGTCTAGAGGCTGTAGTCTAGAGGCTGTAGTCTAGAGGCTGTAGTCTAAACTCCTCCTGATCTTCAGTCGGCTCTGTTAACCGTTGGTGTTATAATGTAACAACGACCTCAGGATGAATCAGCACTCCTCTCCTCCATCAGTCTGTGAACCCTCCTCCTGATCTTCAGTCGGCTCTGTATTCCTCTCAGCTACAGCTCTGGTGCTGTCGTCCCTGGAACGAAGGCTACGGTTGATTTGTTGTGGTTGATGTGAATCAGATGTCATCGGGTCCATTTCATGGGTAAGGGAGGAGGGGAGGAGGAATATAAACAGAAACATGGACTCCATGATTCTGACTGGGTCCAATTGATTAGTCTCCTGAATTTCTCTGTAGCGCAGAGAGAGAGACACACAGTAATACAAAATAGACTGCAAGACAACTGTGTTACTGTCCTGTCACTGCCCCGTCCTGTCGTTGTGACTGTCCTGTCACTGCCCCGTCCTGTCGTTGTGACTGTCCTGTCACTGCCCCGTCCTGTCGTTGTGACTGTCCTGTCACTGCCCTGTCCTGTCGTTGTGACTGTCCTGTCACTGCCCCATCCTGTCGTTGTAACTGTCCTGTCACTGCCCCGTCCTGTCATTGTGACTGTCCTGTCACTGTCCCGTCCTGTCATTGTGAATGTCCTGTCACTATCCCCTCCTGTCACTATCCCCTCCTGTCATTGTGACTGTCCTGTCATTGTGACTGTCCTGTCACTATCCCCTCCTGTCGTTGTGACTGTCCTGTCACTGTCTCCTCCTGTCGTTGTGACTGTCCTGTCACTGTCCCTCCTGTCGTTGTGACTGTCCTGTCACTGTCCCGTCCTGTCGTTGTGACTGTCCTGTCACTATCCCCTCCTGTCGTTGTGACTGTCCTGTCATTGTGACTGTCCTGTCACTGTCCCCTCCTGTCGTTGTGACTGTCCTGTCACTGTCCCCTCCTGTCGTTGTGACTGTCCTGTCATTGTGACTGTCCTGTCACTATCCCCTCCTGTCGTTGTGATTGGTCAGGACAGGCGTCTGTAAAGCACTTTGTGACAACTGCTGATGTAAAAAGAGCTTCATGAAATACATGTAATTAATTGAGAGTGATTGCTTCCAATGGCGATCATGAGGTGTCCCATTCCTTTTAACATGAGGTGTCCCATTCCTTCACCATTCCTTTTTAACATGAGGTGTCCCATTCCTTCACCATTCCTTTTGGCATGAGGTGTCCCATTCCTTCATGAGGTGTCCCATTCCTTCACCATTCAACATGAGGTGTCCCATTCCTTCACCATTCCTTTTGACATGAGTGTCCCATTCCTTCACCATTCCTTTTAACATGAGGTGTCCCATTCCTTTTAACATGAGGTGTCCCATTCCTTCACCATTCCTTTTAACATGAGGTGTCCCATTCCTTCACCATTCCTTTTGACATGAGGTGTCCCATTCCTTTTCCTTTTGACATGAGGTGTCCCATTCCTTCACCATTCCTTTTAACATGAGGTGTCCCATTCCTTTTTTGGCATGAGGTGTCCCATTCCTTCACCATTCCTTTTAACATGAGGTGTCCCATTCCTTCACCATTGATTTTAACATGAGGTGTCCCATTCCTTCACCATTCCTTTTTAACATGAGGTGTCCCATTCCTTCACCATTCCTTTTGACATGAGGTGTCCCATTCCTTCACCATTCCTTTTGACATGAGGTGTCCCATTCCTTCACCATTCCTTTTTACATGAGGTGTCCCATTCCTTCACCATTCCTTTTGACATGAGGTGTCCCATTCCTTTTGACATGAGGTGTCCCATTCCTTTTGACATGAGGTGTCCCATTCCTCACCATTCCTTTTGACATGAGGTGTCCCATTCCTTTTGACATGAGGTGTCCCATTCATTTTAACATGAGGTGTCCCATTCCGTCACCATTCCTTTTGACATGAGGTGTCCCATTCCTTTTGACATGAGGTGTCCCATTCCTTCACCATTCATTTTGACATGAGGTGTCCCATTCCTTTTGACATGAGGTGTCCCATTCCTTCACCATTCCTTTTGACATGAGGTGTCCCATTCATTTTAACATGAGGTGTCCCATTCCTTCACCATTCATTTTAACATGAGGTGTCCCATTCCTTCACCATTCATTTTAACATGAGGTGTCCCATTAAAACAAGACTCTTGGAAACAAGACTCCCTAAATTTTATCAGCATATCGATTGCGCAACCAGGGGTGGAAAGACCCTGGATCATTGTTACTCTAACTTCCGCGACGCATATAAGGCCCTGCCCCGCCCCCCTTTCGGAAAAGCTGACCACGACTCCATTTTGTTGATCCCTGCCTACAGACAGAAACTAAAACAAGAGGCTCCCACGCTGAGGTCTGTCCAACGCTGGTCCGACCAAGCTGACTCCACACTCCAAGACTGCTTCCATCACGTGGACTGGGAGATGTTTCGTATTGCGTCAGACAACAACATTGACGAATACGCTGATTCGGTGTGCGAGTTCATTAGAACGTGCGTTGAAGATGTCGTTCCCATAGCAACGATTAAAACATTCCCTAACCAGAAACCGTGGATTGATGGCAGCATTCGTGTGAAACTGAAGGCGCGAACCACTGCTTTTAATCAGGGCAAGGTGTCTGGTAACATGACTGAATACAAACAGTGCAGCTATTCCCTCCGCAAGGGTATCAAACAAGCTAAGCGCCAGTACAGAGACAAAGTAGAATCTCAATTCAACGGCTCAGACACAAGAGGCATGTGACAGGGTCTACAGTCAATCACGGACTACAGGAAGAAACCCAGCCCAGTCACGGACCAGGATGTCTTGCTCCCAGGCAGACTAAATAACTTTTTTGCCCGCTTTGAGGACAATACAGTGCCACTGACACGGCCTGCAACGAAAACATGCGGTCTCTTCTTCACTGCAGCCGAAGTGAGTAAGACATTTAAACGTGTTAACCCTCGCAAGGCTGCAGGCCCAGACGGCATCCCCAGCCGCGCCCTCAGAGCATGCGCAGACCAGCTGGCCGGTGTGTTTACGGACATATTCAATCAATCCGTATACCAGTCTGCTGTTCCCACATGCTTCAAGAGGGCCACCATTGTTCCTGTTCCCAAGAAAGCTAAGGTAACTGAGCTAAACGACTACCGCCCGTAGCACTCACATCCGTCATCATGAAGTGCTTTGAGAGACTAGTCAAGGACCATATCACCTCCACCCTACCTGACACCCTAGACCCACTCCAATTTGCTTACCGCCCAAATAGGTCCACAGACGATGCAATCTCAACCACACTGCACACTGCCCTAACCCATCTGGACAAGAGGAATACCTATGTGAGAATGCTGTTCATCGACTACAGCTCGGCATTCAACACCATAGTACCCTCCAAGCTCGTCATCAAGCTCGAGACCCTGGGTCTCGACCCCGCCCTGTGCAACTGGGTACTGGACTTCCTGACGGGCCGCCCCCAGGTGGTGAGGGTAGGCAACAACATCTCCTCCCCGCTGATCCTCAACACTGGGGCCCCACAAGGGTGCGTTCTGAGCCCTCTCCTGTACTCCCTGTTCACCCACGACTGCGTGGCCACGCACGCCTTCAACTCAATCATCAAGTTTGCGGACGACACAACAGTGGTAGGCTTGATTACCAACAACGACGAGACGGCCTACAGGGAGGAGGTGAGGGCCCTCGGAGTGTGGTGTCAGGAAAATAACCTCACACTCAACGTCAACAAAACTAAGGAGATGATTGTGGACTTCAGGAAACAGCAGAGGGAACACCCCCATCCACATCGATGGAACAGTAGTGGAGAGGGTAGCAAGTTTTAAGTTCCTCGGCATACACATCACAGACAAACTGAATTGGTCCACTCACACAGACAGCATCGTGAGGAAGGCGCAGCAGCGCCTCTTCAACCTCAGGAGGCTGAAGAAATTCGGCTTGTCACCAAAAGCACTCACAAACTTCTACAGATGCACAATCGAGAGCATCCTGGCGGGCTGTATCACCGCCTGGTATGGCAACTGCACCGCCCTCAACCGTAAGGCTCTCCAGAGGGTAGTGAGGTCTGCACAACGCATCACCGGGGGCAAACTACCTGCCCTCCAGGACACCTACACCACCCGATGCTACAGGAAGGCCATAAAGATCATCAAGGACATCAACCACCCGAGCCACTGCCTGTTCACCCCGCTGTCATCCAGAAGGGGAGGTCAGTACAGGTGCATCAAAGCTGGGACCGAGAGACTGAAAAACAGCTTCTATCTCAAGGCCATTAGACTGTTAAACAGCCACCACTAACATTGAGTGGCTACAGCCAACACACTGTCAATGACACTGACTCTACTCCAGCCACTTTAATAATGGGAATTGATGGGAAATGATGTAAATATATCACTAGCCACTTTAAACAATGCTACCTTATATAATGTTACTTACCCTACATTATTAATCTCATATGCATACGTAGATACTGTACTCTACATCATCGACTGCATCCTTATGTAATACATGTATCACTAGCCACTTTAACTATGCCACTTGGTTTACATACTCATCTCATATGTATATACTGTACTCGATATCATCTACTGTATCTTGCCTATGCTGCTCTGTACCATCACTCATTCATATATCCTTATGTACATATTCTTTATCCCCTTACACTGTGTATAAGACAGTAGTTTTTTGGAATTGTTAGTTAGATTACTTGTTCGTTATTACTGCATTGTCGGAACTAGAAGCACAAGCATTTCGCTACACTCGCATTAACATCTGCTAACCATGTGTATGTGACAAATAAAATTTGATTTGATTTGATTTAATTTTAACATGAGGTGTCCCATTCCTTCACCATTCCTTTTAACATGAGGTGTCCCATTCCTTCACCATTCCTTTTAACATGAGGTGTCCCATTCCTTCACCATTCCTTTTGACATGAGGTGTCCCATTCATTTTAACATGAGGTGTCCCATTCCTTCACCATTCCTTTTAACATGAGGTGTCCCATTCCTTCACCATTCCTTTTGACATGAGATGTCCCATTCCTTCACCATTCCTTTTGACATGAGGTGTCCCATTCCTTCACCATTCCTTTTGACATGAGGTGTCCCATTCCTTCACCATTCCTTTTAACATGAGGTGTCCCATTCCTTCACCATTCCTTTTGACATGAGGTGTCCCATTCCTTCACCATTCCTTTTGACATGAGGTCCCATCCTTCACCATTCCTTTTGACATGAGGTGTCCCATTCCTTTTGACATGAGGTGTCCCATTCATTTTAACATGAGGTGTCCCATTCCTTCACCATTCCTTTTGACATGAGGTGTCCCATTCCTTCACCATTCCTTTTGACATGAGGTGTCCCATTCATTTTAACATGAGGTGTCCCATTCCTTCACCATCTATTTATGTAAGATACAGAGCGTAGGGGTTGGTAATGTTCTCTAGTTACGCCGTGATTGGCTCAGTGTTCTGTCACTCATGGGGGACAC
The DNA here is from genome assembly GCF_018296145.1 of Oncorhynchus tshawytscha. Classification (NCBI taxonomy): domain Eukaryota; kingdom Metazoa; phylum Chordata; class Actinopteri; order Salmoniformes; family Salmonidae; genus Oncorhynchus; species Oncorhynchus tshawytscha. The sequence goes on along the minus strand of NW_024609615.1, from coordinate 219,764 downwards.
TACGTTGCTGCAGAAATCTACGGGTAGAGCTAGGGGCCTAAAAATGGCCGCTTTCTTCAGGATTTTCTCAATAATGGTTTGTGATACAAATGTTAAAGCGTTTCCGCCCAAGAAATATTTCCACGTGTGAATCGCCAGAACAATCTGAGATACAACAAATATTTTCCGTCCACGCTGGCCTGGAATCAGCCAGTAGCATCTCAGTCAGTCACCCTCCGTGAGCTGTCTCTGGGTGGAGTAACTTTACTGTCTGTTCCTCTCCCATCACCTGCTCCCATCTCCCCCTCTCACCCCTGTCTCTGGGTGGAGTAACTTTACTGTCTGTTCCTCTCCCATCACCTGCTCCCATCTCCCCCCTCTCACCCCTGTCTCTGGGTGGAGTAACTTTACTGTCTGTTCCTCTCCCATCACCCGCTCCCGTCTCCCCCCTCTCACCCCAGGCCTTCTCCCCCCTTCTGGTGAAAATGTGGCTGAGGAGGACCAGCCGTGGTGCGTCAACATACAGGGGGGAGCGAGGGGGAGGGAGGAGGGGGGAGGGAGAGAGAGGGAGGAGGCTGAGGGGAGGAGGGAGGGAGAGGGAGGAGGCTGAGGGGAGGAGGAGTGAGGGGGAGGGAGGGAGAGGGAGGAGGCTGAGGGGTGAGGGAGGGAGAGAGAGGGAGGAGGCTGAGGGGAAAGGGGCGGAGGGAGAGAGAGGGAGGAGGCTGAGAGGAGGAGGGGTAGGGAGGGAGAGAGGGGAGGAGGATGAGGGGAGGAGGGGAGGGAGGGAGAGAGAGGGAGGAGGCTGAGGGGAGGACGGGGGAGGGAGGGGGAGGGAGGAGGCTGAGGGGAAGAGGGGGAGGGAGGAGGCTGAGGGGAAGAGGGGAGAGGGAGGGAGAGAGAGGGAGGAGGCTGAGGGGAGAGGGAGGGAGAGAGAGGGAGGAGGCTGAGGGGAGAGGGAGGGAGAGAGAGGGAGAGGAGAGGGAGAGGAGAGGGAGGAGAGGAGAGGAGAGGAGAGGAGAGGAGAGGAGAGGAGAGGAGAGGAGAGGAGAGGAGAGGAGAGGAGAGAGAGAGGAGAGGAGAGGAGAGGAGAAGAGAGGGAGAGGGGCTGGGATAAGGGAAGGGGGGTGGCAGACTGCCAAAGACAGACGTTTCCAGAGAAGACAACCCCTGAGCCACTGCCTGTTCACCCCGCTATCATCCAGAAGGCGAGGTCAGTACAGGTGCATCAAAGCAGGTAGGCCAGTTGAGAACAAGTTCTCATTTACAACTGTGACCTGGCCAAGATAAAGCAAAGCAGTTCGACACAAAAACAACAACACAGAGTTACACATGGAGTTAACAAACATACAGTCAATAACACAATAGGAAAAAACCCTGTCTCAAGACCATGAGACTGTTAAACAGACATCACTAACTCAGACAGGCTGCTGCCAACATACATACTTGAAATCATTGGTCACTTTAATAATGTTTACATATCTTACATTACTCATCTCATATGTATATACTCTATTCTATACTATTCTCCTGTATCTTAGTCTATACCACTCTGATATGGCTTGTCCAGATATTAGATATTCTTAATTCCATTCCTTTAGGTGTGTGTGTGGGGCCGTTGGATATTACTGCACTGTCGGAACTAGAAGCACAAGCATTTCACTGCACTGTCGGAACTAGAAGCACAAGCATTTCACTGCACTGTCGGAACTAGAAGCACAAGCATTTCACTGCACTGTCGGAACTAGAAGCACAAGCATTTCACTGCACTGTCGGAACTAGAAGCACAAGCATTTCACTGCACTGTCGGAACTAGAAGCACAAGCATTTCACTGCACTGTCGGAACTAGAAGCACAAGCATTTCACTGCACTGTCGGAACTAGAAGCACAAGCATTTCACTGCACTGTCGGAACTAGAAGCACAAGCATTTCACTGCACTGTCGGAACTAGAAGCACAAGCATTTCACTGCACTGTCGGAACTACACAAGCATTTCACTGCACTGTCGGAACTAGAAGCACAAGCATTTCACTGCACTGTCGGAACTAGAAGCACAAGCATTTCACTGCACTGTCGGAACTAGAAGCACAAGCATTTCACTGCACTGTCGGAACTAGAAGCACAAGCATTTCACTGCACTGTCGGAACTAGAAGCACAAGCATTTCACTGCACTGTCGGAACTAGAAGCACAAGCATTTCACCCGTAATAACAGCTGCTAAACACGTGCAGGTGACCAATAACATTTGGTATATTTCATGTTATTCATGATACAGCACAGCATCTTGGGACCTTACTGCTTAAAGACCTGTTACAGCTGGGGTTTCCGCTAGCGGGACGTTTAGACAACAACCGCTGAAATTCTAAATGAATTATTAGAAATATTTAACTTACATAGTAACATAGTAACCTAGAATAACCCCTAGTAACACAGGCCCTACAGAGTAACCTAGAATAACCCCTAGTAACACAGGCCCTACAGAGTAACCTAGAATAACCCCTAGTAACACAGGCCCTACAGAGTAACCTAGAATAACCCCTAGTAACACAGGCCCTACATAGTAACCTAGAATAACCCCTAGTAACACAGGCCCTACATAGTAACCTAGAATAACCCCCTAGTAACACAGGCCCTACAGAGTAACCTAGAATAACCCCTAGTAACACAGGCCCTACATAGTAACCTAGAATAACCCCCTAGTAACCCTTAAGCAGGAAAATCCAGACCATAATAGGTCATATAGAATGCATCATTTCCAAAGGTGTCATTCCTACACATGTTGAGAACTAGTCAATATTATAATAATCTACCATAATGACAGGGTAGAGACATGATGAGAAGACATGTTGATAATCCCTGTTGAGAAGCCCTGTTGAGAAGCCCTGTTGAGAAGCCCTGTTGAGAAGCCCTGTTGAGAAGCCCTGTCTCGTTGGCTTCTCAACAGGGCTTATCAACAGGGCTTATCAACATAAGTCCTGTTGATAAGCACTGTTGATAAGCCCTGTTGAGAAGCCCTGTTGAGAAGCCCTGTTGAGAAGCCCTGGGTTTATGGACTACATTACATTACTCATGTTAAACTGGAGGTAAATTACACAACTAATGTGTTACCGTAAGTGTTTCTCAGCCGTCGGGGATGTTACTGTCGGTTCAAACCCACAGCCTGTCCGTCTCGTTGACTGTCTGTCTGTCTGTCGCTCTGACTGTCTGTCTGTCTGTCTGTCTGTCTGCCTGTCTGTCTGTCTGTCTGTCTGTCTGTCTGTCTGTCTGACTGTCTGTCTGTCTGTCTGTCTGTCTGCCTGTCTGTCTGTCTGTCTGTCTGTCTGTCTGTCTGTCTGCCTGACTGTCTCTCAGACTGTCTGCCTGTCTGTCTCTCAGACTGTCTGCCTGCCTGTCTCTCAGACTGTCTGTCTGTCTGTCTGTGTATTGACAGGCACTCTGACAGCAGCTTGACTGTGAGTCTCTGAGGCCTGTAGTGTGACGTGGGTCAGACAGAGATATTTCTACTTTCATAACAATTAGAAAGCTGTATGGTTTCAGACCGTCACCACACCACAGCCCTCCTCCTGTTCCCTCTCCACCACACAGCAGTTCAGCTCTACGACACACACACACACACACACACACCAGTCCCTCCATGTCTGTTAACAGCTGTGCTATCACCCAGGGCACAGAGCCCCCACACAGGGCTGTGGAGTCCGTCTCACGGTAAACCCAATCAGGGACCCACATCAAGAGGGGAAGTAATCCAACACAACGCCGATGTCTTTAAAATCATTTCAGAAAGAAATATTCACTGTTGCCACAGAAATGTATATGACAACAAGTGAAGAAGACTGTCTCCAAGAAATCACTGCTGTCTGTGTGGAGATCAAACTAGAGATGGTTGGAGAATGCAGACACACACACACACACACACACACACACACACACACCAGAGTTACTCAGACAACATTCTCGTCTTCCCAGTCTTGGTCCCCGTCCCAGAGTTATGACACGGGCGCCCACATTAACCCCCGTCCATGTTGGCACGGCGATATCCAATCAGAACGAGCCGTGGCCAGTCTGACACCATGGTCACCATGGCGGCCCCACAGACAGCTCCATGACATCACCACTGCCTCAAAAACAGAGGATTTAGATTCAGCAGCGTGTGGAATCCCGCCTTCGTCAAAACGGCGTGCCGCCCACGGCAGGTTTACTACGGAGCTATGTTTACCAGGCAGGGAGGAACACAAGACCCAGACTTGGAGGTTGGGCTGTGTGTTGGTTGGCAGAGAACAGGCCGTTTGTGGCGATGCCTGAAGTTTATGGAGCTAGGGATGGAGGCTGGGACGGGAGAGAGACAGGGAGAGAGGGAGAGAGTGTGTGAGAGAGAGACAGAGAGATTTTGTGAGAGAGAGACAGAGTTTGTGAGAGAGTTTGTGAGAGAGAGAGAGAGAGAGACAGAGAGTTTGTGAGAGAGAGAGAGAGAGAGAGAGAGAGAGTTTGTGTGTGAGAGAGAGAGAGAGCGAGAGAGAGAGAGTTTGTGTGTGAGAGAGAGAGAGAGAGAGAGAGAGAGAGTCTCTGTTCACAAACACAAACAGACCCCACAGAGCCCCAGGACAGCAACACAATTAGACCCAAACAAATCATGAAAAAATAAAAAGATAACTACTTGACACATTGGAAAGAATTAACAAAAAAACAGAGCAAACTAGAATGCTATTTGGCCCTAAACAGAGAGTACATACTGACAGAATACCTGTCCACTGTGACTGACACAAACTTAAGGAAAGCTTTGACTATGTACAGACTCAGTGAGCATAGCCTTGCTATTGAGAAAGGCCGCCGTAGGCAGACATGGCTCTCAAGAGAAGACAGGCTATGTGCTCACTGCCCACAAAATGAGGTGGAAACTGAGCTGCACTTCCTAACCTCCTGCCCAATGTATGACCATATTAGAGACACATACACAAGAATTAGAAAACAAATCCAATTTTGATAAACTCTCACATCACAGCAGCAAGATGTGTGACCTGTTACCACAAGAAAAGGGCAACCAGTGAAGAACAAACACCATTGTAAATACAACCCATATTTATGTTTATTTATTTTCCCTTTTGTACTTTAGCCATTTGTACATCATTACAACACTGAATATAGACATAATATGACATTTGAAATGTCTTTATTCTTTTGTAATTTTTGTAAGTGTAATGTTTACAGTTAATTTTCTAATGTTTATTATCTACTTCACTTGCTTTGGCAAACTTAACATGTGTTTTCCATGTCAATAAAGCCCTTAAAATGAAGCTGAATTGACAGACAGAGAGAGTTTGTGTGTGAGAGAGAGAGTGGGCAGGCCTCTTGCATTTTCTGGCCTGTGTGGGTGCTAGCTGTCTACAGTAGGAGAGTAGAGACTGGGGAGGACAGGGGCTGAGGAGAGGAGAGGCTGGGGAGGAGAGGAGAGACTGGGGAGGACAGGGGCTGAGGAGAGAGAGGCTGGGGAGGAGAGGAGAGACTGGGGAGGACAGGGGCTGAGGAGAGGAGAGACTGGGGAGGGAGAGGAGGAGAGAGAGGCTGGGGAGGAGAGGAGAGGCTGGGGAGGAGAGGAGAGACTGAGGAGAGGAGAGGAGAGACTGGGGAAGAGAGGAGAGACTGGGGAGGACAGGGACTGAGGAGAGGAGAGACTGGAGAGGAGAGACTGGGGAGGACAGAGGCTGAGGAGAGGAGAGACTGGGGAGGAGAGACTGGAGAGGACAGGGACTGAGGAGAGGAGAGACTGGGGAGGAGAGGAGAGACTGGAGAGGAGAGACTGGGGAGGACAGGGACTGAGGAGAGGAGAGACTGGAGAGGAGAGGGGAGACTGGGGAGGACAGGGACTGAGGTGAGGAGAGACTGGAGAGGAGAGACTGGGGAAGACAGAGGCTGAGGAGAGGAGAGGCTGGGGAGGAGAGGAGAGACTGGGGAGGACAGGGGCTGAGGAGAGGACAGGGGCTGGGGAGAGGAGAGACTGGGAGAGGAGAGACTGGGGAGGACAGAGACTGAGGAGAGACTGGGAAGGACAGAGACTGAGGAGGGGAGAGACTAGGGAGGACAGAGGCTGAGGAGAGGAGCGACTGGGGAGGACAGAGACTGAGGAGAGACTGGGGAGGACAGAGGCTGAGGAGAGGAGAGACTAGGGAGGATAGAGACTGAGGAGAGGAGAGACTGGGGAGGACAGAGACTGAGGAGAGATTGGGGAGGACAGAGGCTGAGGAGAGGAGAGACTAGGGAGGACAGAGGCTGAGGAGAGGAGGACTGGGGAGGACAGAGACTGAGGAGAGACTGGGGAGGACAGAGGCTGAGGAGAGGAGAGACTAGGGAGGATAGAGACTGAGGAGAGGGAGACTGGGGAGGACAGAGACTGAGGAGAGATTGGGGAGGACAGAGGCTGAGGAGAGGAGAGACTAGGGAGGACAGAGGCTGAGGAGAGGAGCGACTGGGGAGGACAGAGACTGAGGAGAGACTGGGGAGGACAGAGGCTGAGGAGAGGAGAGACTAGGGAGGACAGGGGCTGAGGAGAGGAGCGACTGGGGAGGACAGAGACTGAGGAGAGACTGGGGAGAACAGAGGCTGAGGAGAGGAGAGACTGGGGAGTACAAGGGCTGAGGAGAGGAGAGGCTGGGGAGAGGAGAGACTGAGGAGAGACTGGGGAGGACAGGGACTGAGGAGGGGAGAGACTGGGGAGGACAGAGGCTGAGGAGAGGAGAGACTGGGGAGGGAGGACTGGGGAGGACAGGGACTGAGGAGGGGAGAGACTGGGGAGGGGGCTGAGGAGAGAGAGGCTGGGGAGAGGAGAGACTGGGCAGGACAGAGGCTGAGAGAGACTGGGCAGGACAGAGGCTGAGGGAGACTGAGTACAGGGGCTGAGGAGAGGAGAGACTGGGGAGGGAGAGACTGAGGAGAGACTGGGGAGGACAGGGACTGAGGAGGGGAGACTGGGGAGACAGGGGCTGAGGAGAGGAGAGGCTGGGGAGAGGAGAGACTGGGGAGGACAGAGGCTGAGGAGAGACTGGGGAGGACAGAGGCTGAGGAGAGGAGAGACTAGGGAGGACAGAGGCTGAGGAGAGGAGCGACTGGGGAGAGGAGAGACTGGGGAGGACAGAGGCTGAGGAGAGGAGCAACTGGGGAGAGGAGAGTCTGGGGAGGACAGGGACTGAGGAGAGCAGAGCCTGGGGAGGACAGGGGCTGAGGAGAGAGGAGGCTGGGGAGGACAGAGGCTGAGTAGAGGCTGGGGAGGACAGAGGCTGAGGAGAGGAGAGACTGGGGAGGAGAGGAGAGACTGGGGAGGACAGGGACTGAGGAGAAGCTGGGGAGGACAGAGGCTGAGGAGAGGAGAGACTGGGGAGGAGAGGAGAGACTGGGGAGGACAGGGACTGAGGAGGAGAGGCTGGGGAAGACAGAGGCTGAGGAGAGACTGGGGAGGACAGAGGCTGAGGAGAGGAGAGACTGGGGAGGACAGAGGCTGAGGAGAGGAGAGGCTGGGGAGGACAGAGACTGAGGAGAGGCTGGGGAGGACAGAGGCTGAGGAGAGGAGAGGCTGGGGAGGACAGAGGCTGAGGAGAGGAGAGACTGGGGAGGACAGGGGCTGAGGAGAGGAGAGGCTGGGGAGGACAGAGGCTGAAGAGAGGAGAGGCTGGGGAGAGGAGAGACTGGGGAGGACAGGGCCTGAGGAGAGGCTGGGGAGGTCCTCTATCTCCTCTCCTCTGTCTCCTCTCCCATGTGTCCTCTGTCTCCTCTTTAAATCACAGGAGGAGGAGAATGAACTGGCCTGGCTTCAGAACCATAAGGAATGTTTCCATGACAACACTAACAGCTCACATCATATACAACAGATCAGGGTTCTCCGACCGGAGGCCCGTCGGTCATTCTATTCACCCCCCTCCGAGCAAAAAAATGTAATAAAATAAATATTAAGACTGTAAAAACACCAGCAAATCAAATAAGAATTGCTGTTCATTTTAGAAATGTGTTCTAAAGTATTCCCAAACATAACAGAGAGATACTGTACACATGGTCGTATACAAATATAAGGCTTGAAATGTTTATGTTTTCGTCAAATATTATATCTGTTTGGGCTTCTGGCAGAAATCTTCTCACGCCCTTATCATTCACTCAAGAAAATAGGGTCCTGAGGCTGAATGTAGATGATTATCTCTACTATATATAATCATGGTGTAGCTTATTATCTCTACTATGGATCATCACGGTGTAGTTGATTATCTCTACTATATATAATCATGGAGTTATTGATTACCTCTACTATATATAATCATGGTGCTATTGATTATCTCTACTATATATAATCATGGAGTTATTGATTATCTCTACTATATATAATCATGGAGTTATTGATTATCTCTACTATATATCATCATGGTGCTATTGATGATCTCTACTATATATAATCATGGAGTTATTGATTATCTCTACTATATATCATCATGGTGTTATTGCTATCTGCCACAGTGGATAGACCCTACTGGTCTGCTATCTGGCACAGTGGATAGACCCTACTGGTCTGCTATCTGGCACAGTGGATAGACCCTACTGGTCTGCTATCTGGCACAGTGGATAGACCCTACTGGTCTGCTATCTGGCACAGTGGATAGACCCTACTGGTCTGCTATCTGCACAGTGGACAGACCCTACTGGTCTGCTATCTGGCACAGTGGATAGACCCTACTGGTCTGCTATCTGGCACAGTGGACAGACCCTACTGGTCTGCTATCTGGCACAGTGGACAGACCCTACTGGTCTGCTATCTGCCACAGTGGATAGACCCTACTGGTCTGCTATCTGGCACAGTGGATGGAGGCCCTACTGGTCTGCAGTGTTTACCTTGGGAGCGTGGCTGTGGATAGGGTTTCATGGCCTGTCTATGGCACAGTGGATCAAAACTGGTTTCCCATATGGCACAGTGGAGCAGTGCCTGGTCAAAAGTGCACTATCTATCTGCCCATGGACACGTGCTGGACCCACTGTGTCTCATTCACATTCATTGGAACAGGGTTGTGGAACAGGGTTATGGGTTATGGAACAGGGTTATGGAACAGGGTTATGGGTTATGGAACAGGGTTATGGAACAGGGTTATGGGTTATGGAACAGGGTTATGGGTTATGGAACAGGGTTATGGAACAGGGTTATGGGTTATGGAACAGGGTTATGGAACAGGGTTATGGGTTATGGAACAGGGTTATGGGTTATGGAACAGGGTGGCCCCCTTTCCCATATGGAACAGGGTTAAAAGGGTGCATGGAACAGGGTATGGAACAGGGTTATGGGTTATGGAACAGGGTTAGGAACAGGGTTATGGAACAGGGTTGGGTTATGGAACAGGGTTATGTTATGGAACAGGGTTCAACAGGGTTATGGAACAGGGTTATGGAACAGGGTTGTGGAACAGGGTTATGGGTTATGGAACAGGGTTATGGAACAGGGTTATGGGTTATGGAACAGGGTTATTATGGAACAGGGTTATGGGTTATGGAACAGGGTTGGATCATGGGTTATGGAACAGGGTTATGGAACAGGGTTATGGGTTATGGAACAGGGTTATGGAACAGGGTTATGGGTTATGGAACAGGGTTATGGAACAGGGCTATGGAACAGAGTTATGGAACAGGGTTATGGGTTATGGAACAGGGTTATGGAACAGGGTTATGGGTTATGGAACAGGGTTATGGAACAGGGTTATGGGTTATGGAACAGGGTTATGGGTTATGGAACAGGGTTATGGAACAGGGTTATGGAACAGGGTTATGGGTTATGGAACAGGGTTATGGGTTATGGAACAGGGTTATGGGTTATGGAACAGGGTTATGGAACAGGGTTATGGGTTATGGAACAGGGTTATGGGTTATGGAACAGGGTTATGGGTTATGGAACAGGGTTATGGGTTATGGAACAGGGTTATGGGTTATGAACAGGGTTGTGGAACAGGGTTATGGGTTATGGAACAGGGTTATGGGTTATGGAAACAGGGTTATGGGTTATGGAACAGGGTTATGGAACAGGGTTATGGGTTATGGAACAGGGTTATGGAACAGGGTTATGGGGAACAGGGTTATGGAACAGGGTTATGGGGGAACAGGGTTATGGGTTATGGAACAGGGTTATGGTTATGGAACAGGGTTATGGGTTATGGAACAGGGTTATGGAACAGGGTTATGGGTTATGGAACAGGGTTATGGAACAGGGTTATGGGTTATGGAACAGGGTTATGGGTTATGGAACAGGGTTATGGAACAGGGTTATGGAACAGGGTTATGGGTTATGGAACAGGGTTATGGGTTATGGAACAGGGTTATGGAACAGGGTTATGGAACAGGGTTATGGGTTATGGAACAGGGTTATGGGTTATGGAACAGGGTTATGGAACAGGGTTATGGGTTATGGAACAGGGTTATGGGTTATGGAACAGGGTTATGGGTTATGGAACAGGGTTATGGAACAGGGTTATGGAACAGGGTTATGGGTTATGGAACAGGGTTATGGGTTATGGAACAGGGTTATGGGTCATGGGACAGGGTTGTGGAACAGGGTTATGGGTTATGGAACAGGGTTATGGGTCATGGAACAGGGTTATGGAACAGGGTTATGGGTTATGGAACAGGGTTATGGAACAGGGTTATGGGTTATGGAACAGGGTTATGGAACAGGGTTATGGGTTATGGAATAGACTTTGTGACTCAGTTGTTGACTTCGTTATAGGTGAAGAATAAACAACCCCAATCCTCATTTAAAATATATATATATATACACATGTTGTTTTTCCAACAGAATATTTTAAAACAGTTTTATGGTAGGCTACACGTGAAGAGAGAACAGTTTTAAACTGAGACTAAACAACGGCATCTATAAAAACAACAGTTTATGACACATCAACAACAGCCCAGTTATAGTAACAGATCTCCATATCCAGACACAGCTGACATTTGGGTTTGGTTCTGGGTCAGAGCGGGGTCAGAGCCGGGTCTAGACAGGGGCAGTTCTGGGGGGTACAGAGAGAGGGAAGCCCTGCTCTGAGTCAGTGAGAGGCAAGACAGTGCGTCAGTGTTTGAGGGGCATCCACAATTACTCACCAACAGTGAAATGTGAGATGGGTGAAAGTGGTTGTGAAATGGCGACCGCTGACACCACTCAGATAGAGCCAGTGGGTGTTTTTAGCCCCTGTCTACTACGCTGAGGCTTCTGCAGTCCTTCCTAGGGCCGACCCACAGATTACTCTGCCTGGGGTTTAGTCCCATCTTCTGCCTGGGGTTTAGTCCTATCTTCTACAGTCGGTCCTAGGGCCGACCCACAGATTACTCTGCCTGGGGTTTAGTCCTATCTTCTACAGTCGGTCCTAGGGCCGACCCACAGATTACTCTGCCTGGGGTTTAGTCCTATCTTCTGCAGTCTGTCCTAGGGCCGACCCACAGATTACTCTGCCTGGGGTTTAGTCCTATCTTCTGCAGTCGGTCCTAGGGCCGACCCACAGATTACTCTGCCTGGGGTTTAGTCCTATCTTCTACAGTCGGTCCTAGGGCCGACCCACAGATTACTCTGCCTGGGGTTTAGTCCTATCTTCTACAGTCGGTCCTAGGGCCGACCCACAGATTACTCTGCCTGGGGTTTAGAGAGAGTGACAGAGAATGAGCAGGAGAGAGAGAGACAGAGAATGAGGCAGAGAGAGACTGTGACAGAGAATGAGCAGGAGAGAGAGACAGAGAATGAGGCAGAGAGTAGACTGTGACAGAGAATGAGCAGGAGAGAGAGAGACAGAGAATGAGGCAGAGAGAGAGAGTAACAGAGAATGAGGCAGAGAGAGTAACAGAGAATGAGGGGGAGGGAGAAGCAGAGAGGGTTACAGAGAGAGAGTGACAGATAATGAGGCAGAGAGAGAGAGAACGACAGAGAATGAGGCAGAGAGAGAGAGTGAGTGACAGAGAATGAAGGGAAGGGAGAGAGAGGCAGTGAGGGAGAGTCTGAAACACAGAGCAGGAACCTGGACTTCACCAAAGAAATCAGAAATACAGGCACTGTAATCCCACAAGAAACCTGGTATAGAGGAGATGGACCCACTGGTTGCCCTCTAGGTTACAGAGAGCTGGTAGTCCCATCCACCAAACTACCAGGTGGGTGGTATAGAGTAGACGGACCCACTGGTTGTCCTCTAGGTTACAGAGAGCTGGAAGTCCCATCCACCAAACTACCAGGTGGGTGGTATAGTGGAGATGGACCCACTGGTTGTCCTCTAGGTTACAGAGAGCTGGTAGTCCCATCCACCACACTACCAGGTGGGTGGTATAGAGGAGATGGACCCACTGGTTACCCTCTAGGTTACAGAGAGCTGGAAGTCCCATCCACCACACTACCAGGTGGGTGGTATAGAGGAGATGGACCCACTGGTTACCCTCTAGGTTACAGAGAGCTGGTAGTCCCATCCACCACACTACCAGGTCTGAAACAGGGAAGAGACTCAGGGGGTATGCTAATTTGCTATAGAGCAGACCCAATTCACTCTATCAAATTAATCAAAACAGGAACATTTTACATTAGGCTCAAAATTTGAAAGGAAATGATCTCAACAGAGAAAAATGTCCTCCTTTGTGCTACCTATATCCCCCCACTAGAATCCCCATACTTTAATGAAGACAGCTTCTCCATCCTGGAGGGGGAAATCAATCATTTCCAGGCCCAGGGACATGTACTAGTCTGTGGCGACCTAAATGCCAGAACTGGACAAGAACCTGACACCCTCAGCACACAGGGGACAAACACCTGCCTGGAGGTGACACCATTCCCTCCCCCATATGCCCCCCAAGGCACAACAACGACAACATAACCAACAAAAATGGGTCACAACTCTTGCAACTCTGTCACATGCTGGGTATGTACATAGTCAATGGAGGGCTTAGAGTGGACTCCTATGGTAGGTACACCTATTGTTCATCTCCTGGCAATAGTACTGTAGATTACTTTATCATCGACCTTAACCCAGAATCTCACAGAGCGTTCACAGTCAGCCCACTGACACCCCTATCAGACCACAGCAAAATCACAGTCTACTTGAACAGAGAAATACTCAATCATGAGGCATCAAAGCCAAAGGAACTGAATAATATTAAGAAATGCTATAGATGGAAGGAAAGTAGTATGGAAATCTACCAAAAAACAATTAGGTACAACAAATTCAATCCCTTTTAGACAACTTCCTGGAGAAAAAATTCCACTGTAATAGTGAAGGTGTAAACTTGGCAGTAGAACATCTTAACAGTATATTTTACCTCTCAGCTTCCCTCCATCAAATCTAAAGATTTCAAGCAGACAACGAACTTAACAACAATGACAAATGGTTTGATGAAGAATGTAAAAACCTAAGAAAGAAATTGAGAAACCTATCCAACCAAAAACACAGAGACCCAGAAAACCTGAGTCTACGCCTTCACTATGGTGAATCACTAAAACAATACAGAAATACACTACGGAAAAAGAAGGAACAGCATGTCAGAAATCAGCTCAATGTAACTGAAGAATCCATTGACTCTAACCACTTCTGGGAAAATTGGAAAACACTAAACAAACAACAACACAAAGAGTTATCTATCCAAAATGGAGATGTGTGGATAAACCACTTCTCCAATCTTTTTGGCTCTATAACAAAGAATAAAGAGCAAAAACATATACATGATCAAATACAGATCTTAGAATCAACTATTAAAGACGACCAGAACCCACTGAATTCTCCAATTACCTTGAATGAACTACAGGACACAATACAAACCTTCCAACCCAAAAAAGGCCTGTGGTGTTGATGGTATTCTCAATGAAATGATCAAATCAACAGACCACAAATTCCAATTGGCTAAACTTAAACTCTTTAACATCATCCTTAGCTCTGGCATCTTCCCCAATATTTGGAACCAAGGACTGATCACCCCAATCCACAGAAGTGGAGACAAATTTGACCCCAAAAACTACTGTGGGATATGCGTCAACAGCAACCTTGTGAATACCCTCTGCCTTATCATTAACAGCAGACTCGTACATTTCCTCAGTGAAAACGATGTACTGAGCAAATGTCAAATTGACTTTTTACCAAATGACTGTACGACAGACCACGTATTCACCCTGCACACCCTAATTGACAAACAAACAAACCAAAACAAAGGCAAAGTCTTCTCATGCTTTGTTGATTTCAAAAAAGCTTGACTCAATTTGAGGGTCTACTATACAAATTGATGGAAAGTGGTGTTGGGGGAAAACATAAAATCCATGTAATAAAATCCCACACACATTTCTATCCACAGAGCCGTGGGGTGCGACAGGGATGCAGCTTGAGCCCCACCCTCTTCAACATATATATCAACCAATTGGTGAGGGCTCTAGAACAGTCTGCAGCACCCGGTCTCACCCTACTAGAATCTGAAGTCAAATGTCTACTGTTTGCTGATGTTCTGGTGCTTCTGTCACCAACCAAGGCGGGACAAATTCTGTCAGACTTGGGCGATGACAGTGAATCTCTGTAAGACAAAAATAATGGTGTTCCAAAAAAGGTCCACTTGCCAAGACCACAAATACAAATTCCATCTCGACACCGTTGCCCTAGAGCACACAAAAAACAATACATACCTCGGCCTAAACATCAGCGCCACAGGTAACTATACATACCTCAGCCTAAACATCAGTACCACAGGTAACTATACATACCTTGGCCTAAACATCAGTACCACAGGTAACTATACATACCTCGGCCTAAACATCAGCACCACAGGTAACTTCCACAAAGCTGTGAACGATCTGAGAGACAAGGCAAGAAGGGCCTTCTATGCCGTCAAAAGGAACATCAAATTTGACATCCCAATTAGGATCTGGCTAAAAATACTGGAATCAGTCATAGAGCCCATTGCCCTTTATGGTTGTGAGGTCTGGAGTCCTCTCACCAACCAAGACTTCACCAAATGGGACAATAAAACAAATTGAGACTCACAATTAGACCCAACCAAATCATGAGAAAACAACAAGAAAATGAATTGATACATTGGAAAGTGTAACAAAAAAACAGAGCAAACTAGAATGCTATTTGGCCCTAAACAGAGAGGACACAGTGGCAGAATACCTGTCCACTGTGACTGACCCAAACTTAACAGAAGCTTTGAATCAGTGAGCATAGCCTTGCTATTGAGAAAGGCCGCCGTAGGCAGACCTGGCTCTCAAGAGAAGACAGGCTATGTGCTCACTGCCCACAAAATGAGGTGGAAACTGAGCTGCACTTCCTAACTTCCTGTCCAACGTATGACCATATTAGAGACACATGTTTCCCTCAGATTACACAGATCCACAAAGAATTTGAAAACAAATCCAATTTTGACAAACTCCCATATCTACTGGGTGAAATACCACAGTGTTCCATCACAGCAGCAAGATTTGTGACCTGTTGCCACAAGAAAAGGGCAACCAGTGAAGAACAAACACCATTGTAAATACAACCCATATTTATGTTTATTTATTTTCCCCTTTTGTACTTTAACCATTTGCACATCATTACAACACTGTATATAGACATAATATGACATTTGAAATGTCTTTATTCTTTTGGAGCTTTTGTGAGTGTAATATGTACTGTTTATTTTTGGTATTATCTATTTCACTTACTTTGGCAATGTAAACATATGTTTCCCATGCCAATAAAGCCCTTAAATTGAATTGAATTGAAATAGGAAAATAGAGAGAGAGCGAGAAAGACAGATAGAGAGAGGAAATCAGCAGACAGTGCCGGCCAGTGAACTGTACTGAGTTGTCCTGTTGGCCAGTGAACTGTACTGAGTTGTCCTGCTGGCCAGTGAACTGTACTGAGTTGTCCTGCTGGCCAGTCAACTGTACTGAGTTGTCCTGCTGGCCAGTGAACTGTACTGAGTTGTCCTGCTGGCCAGTGAACTGTACTGAGTTGTCCTGCTGGCCAGTGAACTGTACTGAGTTGTCCTGCCGGCCAGTGAACTGTACTGAGTTGTCCTGCCGGCCAGTGAACTGTACTGAGTTGTCCTGCCGGCCAGTGAACTGTACTGAGTTGTCCTGCCGGCCAGTGAACTGTACTGAGTTGTCCTGCCGGCCAGTGAACTGTACTGAGTTGTCCTGCCGGCCAGTGAACTGTACTGAGTTGTCCTGCCGGCCAGTGAACTGTACTGAGTTGTCCTGCCGGCCAGTGAACTGTACTGAGTTGTCCTGCCATCCAGTGAACTGTACTGAGTTGTCCTGCTGGCCAGTGAACTGTACTGAGTTGTCCTGCTGGCCAGTGAACTGTACTGAGTTGTCCTGCTGGCCAGTGAACTGTACTGAGTTGTCCTGCTGGCCAGTGAACTGTACTGAGTTGTCCTGCTGGCCAGTGAACTGTACTGAGTTGTCCTGCTGGCCAGTGAACTTTACTGCGTTGTCCTGCTGGCCAGTGAACTGTACTGAGTTGTCCTGCTGGCCAATGAACTGTACTGAGTTGGCGAAGGTGGAGGCGGAGCTGGGAACTCTAATTCATAGATGAGGCTGGATTCAATTTCACGAAAATGAGGAGAGGAGGGAACATCATTGGTCAACGTGATCAATGAGGTTCCTGGCCAGCGCAGGAGAAATGTCACCATATGTGCAGCTATGAGCCACAATGGGGTCCTCCACCTTCAGTCTACCATTGGGACCATAAAACACTGCCCATATCCTTCATTTCCTCAACACCTTACGTTATAATCTTTTTCAGCCAGAGCAGAGAGGGCCAGGTGATGCCGAGCACAGAGGGTCAGGTGATCCTGAGCAGAGTGGGTCAGGTGATCCCGAGCAGAGAGGGCCAGGTGATCCTGAGCAGAGTGGGTCAGGTGATCCCGAGCAGAGAGGGCCAGGTGATCCTGAGCAGAGAGACGCCAGGTGATACTGAGCAGAGGGTCAGGTGATCCCGAGCAGAGAGACGCCAGGTGATCCCGAGCAGAGAGGGCCAGGTGATCCTGAGCAGAGAGACGCCAGGTGATCCTGAGCAGAGAGACGCCAGGTGATACTGAGCAGAGAGACGCCAGGTGATACTGAGCAGAGAGAGTCAGGTGACCCTGAGCAGAGAGAGTCAGGTGATCCCGAGCAGAGAGGGCCAGGTGATCCCGAGCAGAGAGGGCCAGGTGATCCCGAGCAGAGAGGGCCAGGGGTGGGGTGGGGCACTGATTTAGCTTTCTGTGGTGGGGTGGGGTGGGGTGTGTGGTGTGTGGTGGTGTGTGTGGTATGCTGTGTGAGGTGTGTGTGGTATGTGTGGTGTGGTGTGTGAGGTGTGTGTGGTGTGGTGTGTGAGGTGTGTGTGGTGTGTGAGGTGTGTGTGGTGTGGTGTGTGAGGTGTGTGTGGTGTGGTGTGTGTGGTATGCTGTGTGATGTGTGTGGAATGTGTGGTGTGGTGTGTGAGGTGTGTGTGGTATGTGTGGTGTGGTGTGTGAGGTGTGTGTGGTGCTGTGTGAGGTGTGTGTGGTGTGGTGTGTGAGGTGTGTGGGGTATGCTGTGTGTGAGGTGTGTGTGGTGTGGTGGTGGTGTGCAGGTGTGTGTGGTGTGCTGTGTGAGGTGTGTGTGGTGTGCTGTGTGTGTGTGTGGTGTGGTGTGTGGGTGTGGTGTGTGAGTGTGGGGTATGCTGTGTGAGGTGTGTGTGGTGTGGTGTGTGAGGTGTGTGTGGTATGGTGTGTGAGGTGTGTGTGGTATGCTGTGTGTGGGGTATGCTGTGTGTGGTGTGGTGTGTGTGGTGTGTGGGGTATGCTGTGTGTGTGGTGTATGTGGTATGCTGTGTGTGAGGTGTGTGGGGTATGCTGTGTGTGAGGTGTGTGTGGGTATGCTGTGTGTGAGGTGTATGTGGTATGCTGTGTGTGAGGTGTGTGGGGTATGCTGTGTGTGAGGTGTGTGTGGTGTGGTGTGTGAGGTGTGTGTGGTGTGCTGTGTGAGGTGTGTGTGGTGTGCTGTGTGAGGTGTGTGGGGTATGCTGTGTGTGGTGTGTGGGGTATGCTGTGTGTGAGGTGTGTGTGGTATGCTGTGTGTGAGTGTGTGTGGTGTGGTGTGTGAGGTGTGTGTGGTGTGCTGTGTGAGGTGTGTGGGGTATGCTGTGTGTGGTGTGTGGGGTATGCTGTGTGTGGTGTGTGGGGTATGCTGTGTGTGAGGTGTGTGTGTGTGGTGTGTGAGGTGTGTGTGGTATGCTGTGTGTGAGGTGTGTGTGGTGTGGTGTGTGAGGTGTGTGGGGTATGCTGTGTGTGTGGTGTGGTGTGTGAGGTGTGTGTGGTATGCTGTGTGTGTGGTGTGCTGTGTGAGGTGTGTGTGGTGTGGTGTGTGAGGTGTGTGTGGTATGCTGTGTGTGTGGTGTGCTGTGTGAGGTGTGTGTGGTATGATGTGTGTGGTGTGTGTGGTATGCTGTGTGTGGGGTATGCTGTGTGTGGTGTGTGGGGTATGCTGTGTGTGTGGTATGCTGTGTGTGTGGTATGCTGTGTGTGTGTGTGCTGTGTGAGGTGTGTGTGGTGTGGTGTGTGTGTGTGTGAGGTATGCTGTGTGTGTGTGTGTGTGTGGTATGCTGTGTGTGGTGTGTGAGGTGTGTGTGGTATGCTGTGTGAGGTGTGTGTGGTATGCTGTGTGTGGTGTGTGTGGTATGCTGTGTGAGGTGTGTGTGGTGTGTGTGGTATGCTGTGTGAGGTGTGTGTGGTATGCTGTGTGAGGTGTGTGTGGTATGCTGTGTGTGGGGTATGCTGTGTGTGGTGTGTGGGGTATGCTGTGTGTGTGTTATGCTGTGTGTGGTGTGTGTGGTATGCTGTGTGTGGTGTGTGAGGTGTGTGTGGTATGCTGTGTGAGGTGTGTGTGGTATGCTGTGTGTGGTGTGTGTGGTATGCTGTGTGAGGTGTGTGGTGTGTGTGGTATGCTGTGTGAGGTGTGTGTGGTATGCTGTGTGAGGTGTGTGTGGTATGCTGTGTGTGAGGTGTGTGTGGTATGCTGTGTGTGAGGTGTGTGTGGTATGCTGTGTGAGGTGTGTGGGGTATGCTGTGTGTGAGGTGTGTGTGGTATGCTGTGTGAGTGTGTGTGGGTGATGCTGTGTGTGGTGTGTGTGGTATGCTGTGTGAGGTGTGTGTGGTGTGCTGTGTGAGGTGTGTGTGGTGTGTGGGGGGTATGCTGTGTGTGTGGTATGCTGTGTGAGGTGTGTGTGTATGCTGTGTGAGGTGTGTGTGGTATGCTGTGTGTGGTGTGTGTGGTGTGAGGTGTGTGGTATGCTGTGTGTGTGGTATGCTGTGTGTATGCTGTGTGTGGTGTGTGGTGTGTGTGGTATGCTGTGTGAGGTGTGTGTGGTGTGTGTGGTATGCTGTGTGTGGTGTGTGTGGTGTGAGGTGTGTGTGGTGTGGTGTGTGAGGTGTGTGTGGTATGCTGTGTGTACTGTACGTAATCAGATTTCTGTGTAACATGGAACATTGTCATTCAGTGAATCTATTTGTGTTTCAGAACTTCCTGTGTATTTCTCACACAGAGAGGAGGACAGCAACTGGGACTGAAGCACCGACTCCCGCTGTGCTTTCATTACAAAAAGACCCAAACTCGGCTCAATTCTGTATGAAACGAAAGTGAATCATTGTTCAAAGCGAAGCCATGTTGTCTCCTATAGAGGCCTGCCAGAGAGGATCAGCTCAACAGGATCTGTGTCTGCCTGTCTGTCTCCAGGGGAAATACGCTCTCTGAACGGGTCGTAAACCAGAACCAATATGGCTCTCCTTTTCTGCAGCAGTTGTTCTGTGTTCTACAGCGGTGGTTCCTCTCTCTGTCACTGCACCGCCAGCTAAATGTTGTTCTGTGTTCTACAGAGGTGGTTCCTCTCTCTGTCACTGCACCGCCAGCTAAATGTTGTTCTGTGTTCTACAGAGGTGGTTCCTCTCTCTGTCACTGCACCGCCTGCTAAATGTTGTTCTGTGTTCTACAGAGGTGGTTCCTCTCTCTGTTACTGCACCGCCTGCTAAATGTTGTTCTGTGTTCTACAGAGGTGGTTCCTCTCTGTTACTGCACCGCCTGCTAATTGTTGTTCTGTGTTCTACAGAGGTGGTTCCTCTCTCTGTTACTGCACCGCCTGCTAAATGTTGTTCTGTGTTCTACAGAGGTGGTTCCTCTCTCTGTTACTGCACCGCCTGCTAAATGTTGTTCTGTGTTCTACAGAGGTGGTTCCTCTCTCTGTTACTGCACCGCCTGCTAAATGTTGTTCTGTGTTCTACAGCGGTGGTTCTGTTACTGCACCGCCAGCTAAATGTTGCTCTGCCCACAGAACCCTGAAGTACCCCCTATGTGTTCTGTGTTTTCTCTGTGTTCTGTGTGTTATGTGATTTCTATGTGTTCTGTTTGCTCTGTGTTCTATGTATTCTGTTTGTTCGGTGTGTTCTGTGTGTTCTGTTTGTTCTTTGTGTTCTGTGTGTTCTATGTGTTCAATGTGTTCTGTTTGTTCTTTGTGTTCTGTGTGTTCTATGTGTTCAATGTGTTCTGTGTGTTCTATGTGTTCAATGTGTTCTGTTTGTTCTTTGTGTTCTGTGTGTTCTATGTATTCCATATGTTCTGTGTACCATACTATATAATACCAGTCCATTCTCAGGGGCTTCGATGCCAGATAGATCCAAATAAGGGAAGGCTTTCAGAAATACATTGTGCTTTAACTGATTGGATTATTTTGGGCTATTTGTTGGTGGGCGCACACGCACACACACACACACACACACACACACACACACACACACACACACACACACACACACACACAGTATTAACAATGTCCCTGTTGAAGTGGAAGTGCACTAATCAGTAGCTAACTGAATCAGCTCTAATTAACTTCAAACAGCTTCCTTACATCAGAACGGCCTTCGACTCAAATACTTTCTCATGGCCCAAATGGAGCCCTATTCCTGTATAGTGCACTACTTTAGACCAGGACCCATTGGGGTAGTGCACTACTTTAGACCAGGACCCATAGGGGTAGTGCACTACTTTAGACCAGGACCATAGGGGTAGTGCACTACTTTAGACCAGGACCCATAGGGGTAGTGCACTACTTTAGACCAGGACCCATTGGGGTAGTGCACTACTTTAGACCAGGTCCCATAGGGGTAGTGCACTACTTTAGACCAGGACCCATAGGGGTAGTGCACTACTTTAGACCAGGACCCATAGGGGTAGTGCACTACTTTAGACCAGGACCCATAGGGGTAGTGCACTACTTTAGACCAGGGACCATAGGGGTAGTGCACTACTTTAGACCAGGGACCATTGGGGTAGTGCACTACTTTAGACCAGGACCCATAGGGGTAGTGCACTACTTTAGACCAGGACCCATAGGGGTAGTGCACTACTTTAGACCAGGACCCATAGGGGTAGTGCACTACTTTAGACAAGGTCCCATTGGGGTAGTGCACTACTTTAGACCAGGACCCGTAGGGGTAGTGCACTACTTTAGACCAGGACCCATTGGGGTAGTGCACTACTTTAGACCAGGTCCCATAGGGGTAGTGCACTACTTTAGACCAGGACCCATAGGGGTAGTGCACTACTTTAGACCAGGGCCCATAGGGGTAGTGCACTACTTTAGACAAGGTCCCATTGGGGTAGTGCACTACTTTAGACCAGGACCCATTGGGGTAGTGCACTACTTTAGACCAGGACCCTAGGGGTAGTGCACTACTTTAGACCAGGACCCATAGAGGTAGTGCACTACTTTAGACCAGGACCCATAGGGGTAGTGCACTACTTTAGACCAGGGCCCATAGGGGTAGTGCACTACTTTAGACCAGGACCCGTAGGGGTAGTGCACTACTTTAGACCAGGACCCGTAGGGGTAGTGCACTACTTTAGACCAGGTCCCGTAGGGGTAGTGCACTACTTTATATGGAATAGAGTGCCATTTGGGACATAATCACAGCTGACTTCTTCAACCTGACTGTCTCCACAATAAACAGCCAGAAACAAGACACTTTCTTACATGGGAACATGCTGCTGTGACATGGGAACATGCTGCTCTGACATGGAAACATGCTGCTCTGACATGGGAACATGCTGCTCTGACATGGAAACATGCTGCTCTGACATGGGAACATGTTGCTCTGACATGGAAACATGCTGCTCTGACATGGAAACATGCTGCTCTGACATGGAAACATGCTGCTCTGACATGGAAACATGCTGCTCTGACATGGAAACATGCTGCTCTGACATGGAAACATGCTGCTCTGACATGGAAACATGCTGCTCTGACATGGAAACATGCTGCTCTGACATGGAAACATGCTGCTCTGACATGGGAACATGCTGCTCTGACATGGAAACATGCTGCTCTGACATGGAAACATGCTGCTCTGACATGGAAACATGCTGCTCTGACATGGAAACATGCTGCTCTGACATGGGAACATGCTGCTCTGACATGGAAACATGCTGCTCCGACATGGAAACATGCTGCTCTGACATGGAAACATGCTGCTCTGACATGGAAACATGTTGCTCTGACTCTGACATGGAAACATGCTGCTCTGACATGGAAACATGCTGCTCTGACATGGAAACATGCTGCTCTGACATGGAAACATGCTGCTCTGACATGGGAACATGCTGCTCTGACATGGGAACATGTTGCTCTTACAGTTTCTGTTTAATAAAGAATAAAGCGTTGTAAATGAATACCACATTGAGTGGTTTGATCATCCTCGGGGGGGGTTGTAAATCTGTTGATTTGATGAGTAATGCTAAATCTGAGTAATGAGATTTCTTGGCCAGTTCATCTTTTGCATGTTGGTCTTTGTCCTCAGATCCGACTGGATCTGTTATTATCACCGAGCGTTTCCAAACGGCATCCTATTTCCTGTATAGAGACCCTATTTCCTGTATAGAGACCCTATTTCCTGTATAGAGACCCTATTTCCTGTATAGACCCTATTTCCTGTATAGACCCTATTTCCTGTATAGACCCTATTTCCTGTAGAGACCCTATTTCCTGTATAGAGACCCTATTTCCTGTATAGACCCTATTTCCTGTATAGACACCCTATGGGCTCTGGTCAAACGTGGAAACAGGGTGAGCTGCTATTCTGTTTTCCTCAGGCCTCCGTCATCGCGTTAATTAGAAGCGGAAATAGAAGACATTCGGATGTGAAATGAACTGTTCGCTCTGAGAGCCCTCAGATTAATGTAATTAAATAATGACTAATGGTATTCTGGGGAGGGGGGGCTGTTATTTAATAAACTCAATTAATTAAAATCAACAATATTTATATTCTTACATCCTCTGTTAATTCAACTGTACACAGACTGAACTACTGTGTAATTTATAATAACAATGTTTTCTCCCTGGACTGTAGGTCTCCTTTATATAATAACATCATGTTTTCTCCCTGGACTGTAGGTCTCCTTTATATAATAACAATGTTTTCTCCCTGGACTGTAGGTCTCCTTTATATAATAACATCATGTTTTCTACCTGGACTGTAGGTCTCCTTTATATAATAACAATGTTTTCTACCTGGACTGTAGGTCTCCTTTATATAATAACATCATGTTTTCTCCCTGGACTGTAGGTCTCCTTTATATAATAACATCATGTTTTCTACCTGGACTGTAGGTCTCCTTTATATAATAACATCATGTTTTCTCCCTGGACTGTAGGTCTCCTTTATATAATAACATCATGTTTTCTCCCTGGACTGTAGGTCTCCTTTATATAATAACATCATGTTTTCTCCCTGGACTGTAGGTCTCCTTTATATAATAACATCATGTTTTCTCCCTGGACTGTAGGTCTCCTTTATATAATAACATCATGTTTTCTCCCTGGACTGTAGGTCTCCTTTATATAATAACATCATGTTTTCTCCCTGGACTGTAGGTCTCCTTTATATAATAACAATGTTTTCTACCTGGACTGTAGGTCTCCTTTATATAATAACATCATGTTTTCTCCCTGGACTGTAGGTCTCCTTTATATAATAACATCATGTTTTCTCCCTGGACTGTAGGTCTCCTTTATATAATAACAATGTTTTCTACCTGGACTGTAGGTCTCCTTTATATAATAACATCATGTTTTCTCCCTGGACTGTAGGTCTCCTTTATATAATAACAATGTTTTCTCCCTGGACTGTAGGTCTCCTTATGACTTATGAGGCAACGGGCTCAGACTCTGGGCCAAGGCTTTAAATAGCACAATATGTATCATTGTCATCGCTATGGGAATGTTTCTCAGTCCTAACGCTGAACACACAGAGCGACTAAGGAAAAGCTCCCTCCCCGTTCCTCTTGTCCGCCAACACAGCTCCACCAGGTAGAGGTTGGGTATAAATCTCAGCTAGGGGAAACAGGCGCAGAGTGCGGCCCTTTGAGGGGAGAGGATGCCAAGAGAGAGAGAGAGAGCTGGGTCCAACTTGTCCCGCCCACGGCGCCAACAAGGAACTACAGGATAATTAACCGCTGTAGTGTAGACGGCGACTACAACTCCGGCCACACAGGGACCAGTAGAGACCAGTAGAGACCAGTAGAGACCCGTAGAGGAACTACAGGATAATTAACCGCTGTAGTGTAGACGGCGACTACAACTCCGGCCACACAGGGACCAGTAGAGACCAGTAGAGAAACTACAGGATAATTAACCGCTGTAGTGTAGACGGCGACTACAACTCCGGCCACACAGGGACCAGTAGAGACCAGTAGACACCAGTAGAGGAACTACAGGATAATTAACCGCTGTAGTGTAGACGGCGACTACAACTCCGGCCACACAGGGATCAGTAGAGACCAGTAGAGACCAGTAGAGACTGAGTCGAAAACAGTAGAGACCGATTGGAGACCAGTAGAGACAAGGTAGAGACCGAGTAGAGTGCAGTATGACCAGTAGAGACAAGTATAGACCAGTAGAGACTGAGTAGAGACAAAGTAGAGACCAGTATAGACCAGTAGAGACTGAGTAGGAGACCAGTATAGACTGAGTAGAGACTGAGTAGAGACCAGTAGAGACTGAGTAGAGACCGAGTAGAAACCAATATAGACTGAGTAGAGACCAGTACAGTCCAGTAGAGACCGAGTAGAAATCAGTAGAGACCGATTAGAGACCAGTAGAGACTGAGTAGAGACTGAGTAGAGACCAGTAGAGACCGAGTAGAGACCAGTAGAGACAGAGTAGAGACCGAGTAGAAACCAATATAGACTGAGTAGAGACCAGTACAGTCCAGTAGAGACTGAGTAGAAACCAGCAGAGACCGATTAGAGACCAGTAGAGACAGAGTAGAGACCAGTAGAAACCAATTACAGACCGAGTAGAGACTGAGTAGAGACCAATATAGACTGAGTAGAGACCAGTAGAGACTGAGTAGAGACCAGTACAGTCCAGTAGAGACCGAGTAGAAACCAGTAGAGACCGATTAGAGACCAGTAGAGACAGCATAGAGACTAGTAGAAACCAATTAGAGACCGAGTAGAGACTGAGTAGAAACCAAAATAGACTAGTAGACTGAGTAGACCAGGAGAGACTGAGTGGAAACCGAGTAGACCAGTAGAGGCTGATTAGAGACTGAGTAGAGACTGAGTAGAGACTGAGTAGAAACCAATATAGACTAGTAGAGACAGAGTAGAGCCTGAGTATAAACCAGTAGAGACCAGTATAGACCGAGTAGAAACCAATATAGACTAGTAGAGACTGAATACAGACTGAGTAGAGAACGAGTAGAAACCAATATAGACTAGTAGAGACTGAGTAGAGACCAGTAGAGACCGAGTAGAAACCAATATAGACTAGTAGAGACCATTAGAGACTGAGTAGAGACTCCGGCCGAGTAGAGACTAGTAGAGACAGAGTAGAGACCAGTAGAGACCGAGTAGAAACCAATATAGACTAGTAGAGACTGAGTAGAGACCAGTAGAGACCGAGTAGAAACCAATATAGACTAGTAGAGACCAATATAGACTAGTAGAGACTGAGTAGAGACTAGGTAAAGACCAGTTTAGACCAGTGGAGACCAAGTAGAGACCAATATAGACAAGTAGAGACTGAGTAGAGACCAGTAGAGACTGAGTACAAACCAATATAGACTAGTAGAGACAATAGAGACTGAGTAGAGACGGAGTAGAGACGGAGTAGAGACGGAGTAGAGACTGAGTAGAAACCAATATAGACTAGTAGAGACTGACTAGAGACCAGTAGAGACCGAGTAGAAACCAATATAGACTAGTAGAGACTGAGTAGAGACCGAGTAGAGACCAGTAGAGACCAGTAGAGACAGAGTAGAGACCGAGTAGAAACCAATATAGACTAGTAGAGACTGAGTAGAGACCAGTAGAGACCGAGTAGAAACCATTATAGACGAGTAGAGACCATTAGAGATTGAGTAGAGACCGAGTAGAGACCAGTAGAGACTGAGTAGAGACCGAGTAGAAACCAATATAGACTAGTAGAGACCGAGTAGAAACCAATATAGACTAGTAGAGACTGAGTAGAGACCAGTAGAGACTGAGTAGAAACCAATATAGACTAGTAGAGACCATTAGAGACTGAGTAGAGACCGAGTAGAGACTAGTAGAGACAGAGTAGAGACCAGTAGAGGCCAAGTAGAAACCTATATAGACTAGTAGAGACTGAGTAGAGACCGAGTAGAAACCAATATAGACTAGTAGAGACCAATATAGACTAGTAGAGACTGAGTAGAGACTAGGTAGAGACCAGTATAGACCAGTGGAGACCTAGTAGAGACAATAGAGACTGAGTAGAGACGGAGTAGAGACGGAGTAGAGACTGAGTAGAAACCAATATAGACTAGTAGAGACTGAGTAGAGCCCGAGTAGAGACCATTAGAGACTGAGTAGAGACCGAGTAGAGACCAGTAGAGACCAATATAGACTAGTAGAGACAGAGTATAGACCAGTAGAGACCGGGTAGAAACCAACATAGACTAGTAGAGACTGAGTAGAGACCAGTAGAGACTGAGTAGAGACTGAGTAGAGACCAGTGGAGACCGGGTAGAGACCAACATAGACTAGTAGAGACCGAGTAGAGACTAGTAGAGACCAGTATAGACCAGTGGAGACCGGGTAGAGACCAACATAGACTAGTAGAGACAGAGTAGAGACCAGTAGAGACCAGTAGAGACCAGTAGAGACCGGGTAGAGACCAACATAGACTAGTAGAGACCGAGTAGAGACTAGTAGAGACCAGTATAGACCAGTGGAGACCGGGTAGAGACCAACATAGACTAGTAGAGACAGAGTATAGGCCAGTGGAGACCGGGTAGAGACCAACATAGACTAGTAGAGACTGAGTAGAGACTGAGTAGAGACCAGTAGAGACTGAGTAGAGACCAGTAGAGACCAGTAGAGACTGAGTAGAGACCAGTAGAGACCAACATAGACTAGTAGAGACCAGTAGAGACCAGTAGAGACCAGTAGAGACCAACATAGACCAACATAGACTAGTAGAGACCAGTAGAGACCAGTAGAGACCGAGTAGAGACCAGTAGAGACCAGTAGAGACTGAGTAGAGACCAGTAGAGACCAGTAGAGACTGAGTAGAGACCAGTAGAGACCAGTAGAGACCAGTGGAGACCGGGTAGAGACCAACATAGACTAGTAGAGACTGAGTAGAGACCAGTAGAGACCAGTAGAGACCGGGTAGAGACCAACATAGACTAGTAGAGACTGAGTAGAGACCAGTAGAGACCAGTAGAGACCGGGTAGAGACCAACATAGACTAGTAGAGACTGAGTAGAGACCAGTAGAGATCAGTAGAGACCAGTAGAGACCAGTAGAGACCAACATAGACTAGTAGAGACTGAGTAGAGACCAGTAGAGATCAGTAGAGACCAGTAGAGACCAGTAGAGATAGGCTGTTGTTGAAAGAAACTCCAACATGTCGCTGATTGAATGAGTGGCCAAGAGAGACCAGGAAACGTCCACTGTGAACACTGACCTTTCATTTAACCTTTATCTAAGCAGGAAACACCCTTGAGGTTTGAAAACTCTATTGTGAGGGTGACCTTTAATTGACCTTCACAAATCAGACCGTACTAATGCCTCGGGAGATTAAATGAAATCTAGGTGGATTTAGAACTTGGACTATCATTTGTGTCATGTCAGATATGTCCTTAAATATAAGGTGCAACGTTAGAGGGGACGGCCAGCAGCCAGGGAGACAGGAAGTGGAGAGCAGAGGAGGAGTCTGAGATGTTAGTGGCATTGTGGCCAGGAGGATGTCCAAGGTATAGGTCACATGATGCAATCCCCTCTTCCCTACATCCCAGAATAAACATCATGAATGACGACAGTAAAGGATGGCCGGGGTTCTGTTTTGGAACGCTGTGTGTTCAGCAGAACGTGTGAGGGATGCTGTGTGTTCAGCAGGAACGTGTGAGGGATGCTGTGTGTTCAGCAGAACGTGTGAGGGATGCTGTGTGTTCAGCAGGAACGTGTGAGGGATGCTGTGTGTTCAGCAGAACGTGTGAGGGATGCTGTGTGTTCAGCAGGAACGTGTGAGGGATACTGTGTGTTCAGCAGGAACGTGTGAGGGATGCTGTGTGTTCAGCAGAACGTGTGAGGGATGCTGTGTGTTCAGCAGAACGTGTGAGGGATGCTGTGTGTTCAGCAGGAACGTGTGAGGGATACTGTGTGTTCAGCAGAACGTGTGAGGGACACTGTGTGTTCAGCAGGAACGTGTGAGGGACACTGTTCAGCAGAACGTGTGAGGGATACTGTGTGTTCAGCAGGAACGTGTGAGGGACGCTGTGTGTTCAGCAGAACGTGTGAGGGATACTGTGTGTTCAGCAGAACGTGTGAGGGACACTGTGTGTTCAGCAGAACGTGTGAGGGATACTGTGTGTTCAGCAGGAACGTGTGAGGGATGCTGTGTGTTCAGCAGAACGTGTGAGGGATACTGTGTGTTCAGCAGAACGTGTGAGGGACGCTGTGTGTTCTGCAGAATGTGTGAGGGACACTGTGTGTTCAGCAGAACGTGTGAGGGATGCTGTGTGTTCAGCAGAATGTGTGAGGGACACTGTGTGTTCAGCAGAACGTGTGAGGGATGCTGTGTGTTCAGCAGAACGTGTGAGGGACACTGTGTGTTCAGCAGAACGTGTGAGGGATGCTGTGTGTTCAGCAGAACGTGTGAGGGACACTGTGTGTTCAGCAGAACGTGTGAGGGACACTGTGTGTTCAGCTGAACGTGTGAGGGCTGGTAGGTGAGAGCAGGGCCGGAGGGTGAGAGCAGGGCCGGAGGGTGAGAGCAGGGCCAGAGGGTGAGAGCAGGGCTGGAGGGTGAGAGCAGGGCCAGAGGGTGAGAGCAGGGCAGGAGGATGAGAGCAGGGCCGGAGGGTGAGAGCAGGGCCGGAGGGTGAGAGCAGGGCCGGAGGGTGAGAGCAGGGCCAGAGGGTGAGAGCAGGGCCGGAGGGTGAGAGCAGGGCCAGAGGGTGAGAGCAGGGCAGGAGGATGAGAGCAGGGCCGGAGGATGAGAGCAGGGCTGGAGGGGTGAGAGCAGGGCCAGAGGATGAGAGCAGGGCCGGAGGATGAGAGCAGGGCCGGAGGATGAGAGCAGGGGGCCGGAGAGTGAGAGCAGGGCTGGAGGATGAGAGCAGGGCCGGAGGATGAGAGCAGGGCCGGAGGGTGAGAGCAGGGCCAGAGGGTGAGAGCAGGGCCGGAGGGTGAGAGCAGGGGGCCGGAGGGTGAGAGCAGGGGGCCGGAGAGTGAGAGCAGGGCCAGAGAGTGAGAGCAGGGGGCCGGAGGATGAGAGCAGGGGGCCGGAGAGTGAGAGCAGGGCTGGAGGATGAGAGCAGGGCCGGAGGATGAGAGCAGGGCCGGAGGGTGAGAGCAGGGCCAGAGGGTGAGAGCAGGGCCGGAGGGTGAGAGCAGGGGGCCGGAGGGTGAGAGCAGGGGGCCGGAGAGTGAGAGCAGGGCCAGAGGGTGAGAGCAGGGCCAGAGGGTGAGAGCAGGGCTGGAGGGTGAGAGCAGGGCTGGAGGGTGAGGGCAGGGAAGGAGGGAGGGCAGGAGGGTGAGAGCAGGACAGGGGGGCCAGAGGTGGCAGCAGAGCAGAGCTGGGGTAGTCTATCTCAGCTCAGAGCTCGTGTTGGTGGTGTACCACACAGCCTTGACCTGGTCTGGCAGGCTGGCAGCCCGGCCCGCTCCCTCTCTGCACGCTGAGTCCCTGATCCAGTCCTGCCCAGGCTGAGTAATGACTGTATGACTGTGGAAGGCTGTGGCAAAACACAACAGCCTTCAGATGCTCATGGAGACTTCAGCCCCCTCCACAGTTCATCACGATCACAGGTAACTCCAGTAACCAGGTGAGGAAAACATTAAATGAATTCCACCTCAGCCTGAGAGGGACCTGACTAAGAGGCAGCAAGGTGGAAACCATCACCGACACGTGGAAGTATTTACATTGGCTCAGCAAACATGACATCACAGCTATGATTCAGAATGGAAACTCCATGGTTGCTCTGCTAGAGCATTATAGCTGGTGATTTTGACATGGATTCTCAGACACAAACTTGGAGTCAATGGGCCCTACCACATATGCCTCAGCTGAGAGTCCTGAACCTGCAGCTCACATCTGAACCTGCAGCCCACAGCTGAACCTGCAGCCCACATCTGAACCTGCAGCCCACATCTGAACCTGCAGCCCACATCTGAACCTGCAGCTCACAACTGAACCTGCAACCCACATCTGAACCTGCAACCCACATCTGAACCTGCAACCCACAGCTGAACCTGCAGCTCACAACTGAACCTGCAGCTCACAACTGAACCTGCAGCTCACAGCTGAACCTGCAACCCACATCTGAACCTGCAACCCACATCTGAACCTGCAACCCACAGCTGAACCTGCAGCTCACAACTGAACCTGCAGCCCACAACTGAACCTGCAACCCACAACCGAACCTGCAGCCCACAACCGAACCTGCAACCCACAACCGAACCTGCAACCCACAACCGAACCTGCAGCCCACAGCTGAACCTGCAGCTCAGTAGGGGTGTACTAGGGGTGTAGGGGTGGTTCCACCTTACCTGACAATCCACAGCTAAGCATCTGTTAAACATGTGGGTAGAGACAGAGGACGTGGAGGGGTTGGTCCTGAAAGGGGGAGAACAGACCCCGGAGTTCGTGCTACGGGGTTCGCCAGCAGACACAGCTCTGCCAGGTTTACATATGCAAATAAGGCTCAAATGGCTGTTGCGTGGGAAGCTGTAATTCAGTGTTCTGATGGGAGACAGGCTGACAGGGAAGACTTCACTCTCCTAACCCGGTTTACTTCACCACGTTAAAACAGTGACAACCCTGTTCTGCTTCTTCAGCTTCTACTAAACTAAACTAAACTATCCGCTAACTCTGGGTTAGTTAACAACTGAACCAGGCATAATAATGTGTTAATTCACTAAGTCAGGGTTAGTTAACAACTGAACCAGGCATAATAATGTGTTAATTCACTAAGTCAGGGTTAGTTAACAACTGAACCAGGCATAATAATGTGTGAATTCACTAAGTCAGGGTTAGTTAAAGCCTATTCCACCCATGCTCTACCAAGGTTTTACAGCACCACAATGCCTATTCCACCCATGCTCTACCAAGGTTTTACAGCACCACAATGCCTATTCCACCCATGCTCTACCAAGGTTTTACAGCACCACAATGCCTATTCCACCCATGCTCTACCAAGGTTTTACAGCACCACAATGCCTATTCCACCCATGCTCTACCAAGGTTTTACAGCACCACAATGCCTATTCCACCCATGCTCTACCAAGGTTTTACAGCACCACAATGCCTATTCCACCCATGCTCTACCAAGGTTTTACAGCACCACAATGCCTATTCCACCCATGCTCTACCAAGGTTTTACAGCACCACAATTCCCAAGCAGCTTGGTGAGAAGGCAACAACTGTTGGCGCCATTATTAGAAAATGGAAGAAGTTCAAGAGGACGGTCAATCACCCTCGGTCTGGGGCTCCATGCAAGATCTCACCTCGTGGGGCATCAATGATCATGAGGAAGGTGAGGGATCAGCCCAGAACTACACGGCAGAACCTGGTCAATGACCTGAAGAGAGCTGGGACCACAGTCTCAAAGAAAACCATTAGTAACACACTACACAGTCATGGATTAAAATCCTGCAGCGCACGCAAGGTCCCCTTGCTCAAGCCAGCGCAGGTCCAGGCCCGTCTGAAGTTTGCCAATGACCATCTGGATGATCCAGAGGAGGAATGGGAGAAGGTCATGTGGTCTGATGAGACAAAAATATAGTTTTTTGGTCTAAACTCCACTTGCCGTGTTTGGAGGAAGAAGAAGGATGAGTACAACCCCAAGAACACCGTCCCAACTGTGAAGCATGGAGGTGGAAACATCATTCTTTGGGGATGCTTGAGGGGAGGATGGATGGGGCCATGTATCGCGAGATCTTGGCCAACAACCTCCTTCCCTCAGTAAGAGCATTGAAGATGGGTCGTGGCTGGGTCTTCCAGCATGACAACGACCCGAAACACACAGCCAGGGCAACTAAGGAGTGGTTCCGTAAGAAGCATCTCAAGATCCTGGAGTGGCCTAGCCAGTCTCCAGACCTGAACCCAATAGTAAATCTTTGGAGGGAGCTGAAAGTCGGTATTGCCCAGTGACAGCCCCATAACCTGAAGGATCTGGAGAAGGTCTGTATGGAGGAGTGGGCCAAAATCCCTGCTGCAGTGTGTGCAAACCTGGTCAAGAACTACAGAAAACGTATGATCTCTGTAATTGCAAGCAAAGGTTTCTGTACCAAATATTAAGTTCTGCTTTTCTGATGTATCAAATACTTATGTCATGCAATAAAATGCAAATTAATTACTTAAAAATCATACAATGTGATTTTCTGGATTTTTGTTTTAGATTCCATCTCTCGCAGTTGAAGTGTACCTATGATAAAAATTACAGACCTCTACATGCTTTGTAAGTAGGAAAACCTGCAAAATACTTGTTCTCCCCACTGTATATATATCATTAGGCTGTATCTATATAGATATAGGACGATTGTAAATGTGAATTATTGTAGCGTCACCATCTTTATTGATAAGATAAATACAAATACACACAATCTCCATATTCCTTTGACAGACGCTCTGAACTGTCCATTGATCAGCACAGCAATTGATAATCAGGACCATGTTGGCAAAACAAGTGTTTCTGAGCTTGTGGCAATATTACACGTGTAAGCTAATGGTTACAGAAATCAGGAATGGAGACAGGCTCTATAGACATCTATATATGAGTGACTGATTTGGGTCCTCAGATCCTCAAAAAGGTTTTACAGCTGCACCATCGAGAGCATCCTGACGGGTTGCATCACCGCCTGGTACGGCAACTGCTCGGCCTCCGACCGCAAGGCACTACAGAGTGTAGTGCGCACGGTCCAGTACACCCCTGGGGCCAAGCCTCCTGCCATCCAGGACCTCTATACCAGGCGGTGTCAGACGAAGGCACTAAAAATCGTCAAAGTCTCCAGCCATCCTAGTCATAGACTGTTCTCTCTGCTACCGCACTGCAAGTGGTACCGTAGTGCCAAGTCTAGGTCCAAGAGGCTTCTAAACAGCTTCTACCCCCAAGCCATAAGACTCCTGAACACCTAATCAAATGGCCACCAGACTATTTGCATTGTCCTCCCTCCCTTTTACACCGCTGCTATTCTCTGTTTATTTATACATAGTCATTATAACTCTACCTACATGTACATATTACCTCAACTAACCGGTGTCCCCGCACATTGACTCTGTACCGGTGCCCCCTGTATAAAGCCTCCACATTGACTCTGTACCGGTGCCCCCTGTATAAAGCCTCCACATTGACTCTGTACCGGTGCCCCCTGTATATAGCCTCCACATTGACTCTGTACCGTAACACCCTGTATATAGCCTCCACATTGACTCTGTACTGGTACCCCCTGTATATAGCCTCCACATTGACTCTGTACCGTAACACCCTGTATATAGCCTCTACATTGACTCTGTACCCCCTGGTGCCCCCTGTATATAGCCTGACTCTGTACCGGTGCCCCTGTATATAGCCTCCACATTGACTCTGTACCGGTGCCCCCTGTATATAGCCTCCACATTGACTCTGTGCCGGTACCCCTGTATATAGCCTCCACATTGACTCTGTACCGGTGCCCCCTGTATATAGCCTCCACATTGACTCTGTACCCCCTGGTGCCCCCCCCTGTATATAGCCTCCACATTGACGCTGTACCGGTACCCCCTGTATATAGCCTCCACATTGACTCTGTACTGGTACCCCCTGTATATAGCCTCCACATTGACTCTGTACCGGTACCCCCTGTATATAGCCTCCACATTGACTCTGTGCCCCCTGGTACCCCCCCTGTATATAGTCTCCACATTGACTCTGTGCCGGTACCCCCTGTATATAGTCTCCACATTGACTCTGTACCGGCACCCCCTGTATATAGCCTCCACATTGACTCTGTACCGGTACCCCCTGTATATAGCCTCCACATTGACTCTGTACCGTAACACCCTGTATATAGCCTCCATATTGACTCTGTACCGTAATACCCTGTATATAACCTCCACATTGACTCTGTACCGGTACCCCCTGTATATAGCCTAGCCTCCACATTGACTCTGTACCGGTACCCCTGTATATAGCCTCCACATTGACTCTGTACCGGTACCCCCTGTATATAGCCTCCACATTGACTCTGTGCCGGTACCCCTGTATATAGCCTCCACATTGACTCTGTACCGGTACCCCCTGTATATAGCCTCCACATTGACTCTGTACCGGCACCCCCTGTATATAGCCTCCACATTGACTCTGTACCAGTACCCCCTGTATATAGTCTGCACATTGACTCTGTACCGGTACCCCCTGTATATAGTCTGCACATTGACTCTGTACTGGTACCCCCTGTATATAGCCTCCACATTGCCTCTGTACCGGTACCCCCCTGTATATAGCCTCCACATTGACTCTGTACCGGTACCCCCTGTATATAGTCTGCACATTGACTCTGTACCGGTACCCCCTGTATATAGCCTCCACATTGACTCTGTACTGGTACTCCCTGTGTTCACCATCAAGCTAATGGCTCTATAGACATCTATATATGAGTGACTGTGTTCACCATCAAGCTAATGGCTCTATAGACATCTATATATGAGTGACTGTGTTCACCACACAACTACCTGTTGTTAAGTTGGACACCTACTGACCAACAAAAGTTATGTTATGAAATATATCAAATTTTTTTTGAGGGGTGTGGAAATACAGGCAAGGACCATATTACTACAAGACAAAACAGCTCCCTGAGTAAAGCATGATGGTCTTGTAAGTTCAAAAGCAGAGCTGGAAAAGGCAGTGGAATGGGATTAGTGTGGTGAGAGAAGAGTCTAACATCAGCCTGGGTGAAGGCTGGCAGTGGTGCAGTCACCAGGACAGTCAGGGGATTTCACTCTCCAGATAGGCAGGTAGGGTTGCCAGGTCTGGAGCGTTTTCCCTCCCTCCCGTCCCTGGCTGTGATGCTGATGTTCTTGTGGGGGGGGGGGAAACACCAGTCTGTGACCCAGCGTGAACAATGTACCACAACCACAGAACCACGGGCCTCAGCAACTAAACATAGAACCAGCAAACCCCCGAGACCAGACGACACAGAGGAATGGAAAGTGGACCACGCTTCCACTGGAGACCGTGTGATCTATGCAAACAGAGGTGGGTGTGAACCGCTATGCTGTGCTTTGGAATGTTTTTTCTCACCCTTCATTGGTCAGAAAGGAGGTTCTTTGGCTCCTGGTTGGTTAAGAAGGGGGGGTCATTGTGATGTAATACAGGAGAATTCAAACAGAGTCAAAACAGTAAGCAGATGACATTAATCTGCCTAAGGAAAGTTGAGCTGGTTGTTTGACCTCAGTAATAACAGACATTTCTAGGGGAGGGTTTAATGTCTATTTAATGTCCAGGTTGGAGGGGGGGGGGCTACTATTACTCCCTAGTGGTGGATTGAGGGGGGACATTGAGAATCAATCTTTCCTAAACTAGGGTAAAGCAGAAATATCACAGGACACCCCCACAACCCCAAAAACCAGGACTAGTGAATAATATGCCATCAGCTGGGTGAGGGAGAAAACACAACAAGATGTCATATGAACCATTGGCATATGTCATTAATCGTGGCAATAAATTATAGCCTGAAAAGAGAGAAAGTGTGCGTGTGTTTTGTGTGTGTGTGTGTGTGTGTAAGCGAGAGAGAGAAAGAGAGAGATAGATAGAGATAGATGGAGAGAGGGAGAGAGAGAGATGAAAAGAGAGAGAGAGATGAAGAGACAGGAGAGATGAAGAGAGAGAGAGAGAGAGAGAGAGATGAAGAGACAGGAGAGGGAGAGAGAGAGAGATGAAGAGACAGGAGAGAGAGATGAAGAGACAGGAGAGGGAGAGAGAGAGAGAGAGAGAGATGAAGAGACAGGAGAGAGAGAGAGAGAGATGAAGAGACAGGAAAGAGAGAGAGAGAGAGAGAGAGAGAGAGAGGGGAGAGAGAGATGAAGAGACGAGAGAGAGAGAGAGATGAAGAGACAGGAGAGAGGGAGGGAGAGAGATGAAGGGATAGGAGAGGGAGAGATACATGAGTAAGTAAAGTTCATCCTGCTAATTACATATGCAGCATGTCTATTACCATGGCGATGACACGCTGTGATGTCACAGCAGGGCTTTTAGTCTTGTATATATATATATGTAGGAACACCGTCATACTGAACAACTACAGCTAAGGAGGTCCACCGAGTCAACACTAACTTCTCTACGAGCATCAGAGAGTCACAAGACATCTCTAACAGCATCACTTTCCTCTTTCTAGCCCAGAGGAAATATTATATACAAAACAAATTGGTTTTGACTTCGTCTGAACATCACTGAGACTGACAGGGAACCAGAGGAAGTGTTTGTTTCTGAAGACGTCTCCCTGATGGATTGGTGATCATATAAAGACTAGAAGTAAACTGACAGCTATTATTATTGGTAAGTTTATTTATTTTTTAAATCATCTTTAAGCTTATTGTGTCCGGTATTTTACGGTGTATTCTGCGTACACGCTCTCCAACTTTTGTATTGAACCTGTGTACACATTGTTGTGGTGTATTGACACTGCTGTCTGATTGGTCTACATGGACTTGTCGTTATGACAACAGCCCAACACCTCTTTCCTCTACGAGCCGTTCAGAATCACACAAGCCAAGGCTACTTACTGCTTTCACCTGCCTGTGAGGGACTTGATAACTGAACCCCTAGCGACATGGTTGAATGGTTGACCTGTGAACAGACAATGATGTTGATGCTTGGGACTAAAAACATGTTACATCCAATAACATGCTGTAGCCTAGATAAAGGAGAGGGTGTTATGGGACTAAAACCAATAACATACCGTAGCCTAGATACAGGAGAGGGTGTTATGGGAATAAAACCAATAACATACCGTAGCCTAGATACAGGAGAGGGTGTTATGGGACTAAAACCAATAACATACTGTAGCCTAGATACAGGAGAGGGTGGTATGGGACTAAAACCAATAACATACTGTAGCCTAGATACAGGAGAGGGTGTTATGGGACTAAAACCAATAACATACTGTAGCCTAGATACAGGAGAGGGTGTTATGGGTATAAAACCAATAACATACTGTAGCCTAGATACAGGAGAGGGTGTTATGGGAATAAAGTGAACAAAGTGTCTGGGGAAGTGGAGAGGGAAGGACGTTATGGGACTAGAGCTCCACCGTGTCTGGGACGTTATGGGACTAGAGCTCCACCGTGTCTGGGACGTTATGGGACTAGAGCCCCACCGTGTCTGGGACGTTATGGGACTAGAGCTCCACCGTGTCTGGGACGTTATGGGACTGGCTCCACCGTGTCTGGGACTAGAAGTGGGACGTTATGGGACTAGAGCTCCACCGTGTCTGGGACGTTATGGGACTAGACTAGGGACTAGCTCCACTGTGTCTGGGGACGTTATGGGACGTTATGGGACTCCCACCTGTGTCTGGGACGTTATGGGACTAGAGCCCCACCGTGTCTGGGACGTTATGGGACTAGAGCTCCACCGTGTCTGGGGAAGTGGAGAGGGAAGGACGTTATGGGACTAGAGCCCCACCGTGTCTGGGGAAGTGGAGAGGAGATGTAAAATCTGTTATGAGATTCTTCCTGGCCAGCAAAAACCCCACAATAAACACTAATATGGCTAAGACATGCCAGTCTAACACTAATATGGCTGAGACATGCCAGTCTACCACTAATATGGCTGAGACATGCCAGTCTGAGACATGCCAGTCTGAGACATGCCAGTCTACCCCACGGCTGGCGGGTAGACACCAGTCTGGATGAGGAATAGTCTCTCTCTGTGTGTGTGTGTGTGTGTGTGTGTGTGTGTGTGTGTGTGTGTGTGTGTGTGTGTGTGTGTGTGTGTGTGTGTGTGTGTGTGTGTGAGGAGTGTGTGGGTAAGCGGTGTAGGCCA
Organism: Oncorhynchus tshawytscha; assembly: GCF_018296145.1. Lineage (NCBI taxonomy): Eukaryota > Metazoa > Chordata > Actinopteri > Salmoniformes > Salmonidae > Oncorhynchus > Oncorhynchus tshawytscha. The sequence continues at coordinate 181,279 of NW_024609615.1, read as the reverse complement.
ACGATTCAGGAGACTACAGGTAGATCTGAAATGTAGTCCGGAGACAGAAAGAGGGGACTTCCTGCGTCCCACCGCCTGGGTAAAGGATATCATGCCGTGGTATTAGCATAAAGGGAGGGGGACAATATGATTGAACAGACCGGACTTGGGGCTCAATGATATTTGACTTATAAAGACACAATATGCCAACTAACTTGAACTGAGTTAGCTGAAAATGGTGAGAAATGAAATATTGGGGTAATACCAAAGCTAATAAAAGTCCAAACAACATGATAAATGTATGGCAGGCAGACGACAGCAAGTCAGGGTTTTTACTGAATATTAAAGTCCTTGGTCTGGCACGCCTTAATGGTTTTTTAGGGCCGGCCATGTCCAAAAATTTGGGATGTAAAAAAAGTTTTCAGTTTCAACTTCAATGATTTAATTATAATGTTTGAGTCACACACACCCATGGCAAGGAAATTAGCTTTTTAACTGCAACATTTTATCTCTGCCTCATGGCAAAATGTGTAGAATTTCAGGAAATGACCTTTAAAACAGCAACATTTTATCTCTGCCACATGGCAAAATGTGTAGAATTGATCCAGCAAAACCCCTGAGAACAGGGTCCAGTTCCCTGGCAGATCAACGAGCTCTAATAGAAACCAGGGACTCCATACTGGGGGATCCACCAGTCACACCTGGATAGAATACAACACCACACCCATATGGTGACGACGGCAAATGTCACACAGACTTTTCTTTGCAGAGGAATTGATTTGAAAGACTGAGGCGACTACGGTGCCTCATCTGAGATCTAAGGGTTAAAGGTTGAAGGTCAAACCAGGAAGAGGCAGGAACTAAAGTTATTCTGAGATGGGGTCAGACCAGGTAGCAGCAGGAACTATAGTTATTCTGAGATGTGGTCAGACCAGGTAGCAGCAGGAACTATAATTATTCTGAGATGTGGTCAGACCAGGTAGCAGCAGGAACTATAGTTATTCTGAGATGGGGTCAGACCAGGTAGCAGCAGAAACTATAGTTATTCTGAGATGGGGTCAGACCAGGTAGCAGCAGGAACTATAGTTATTCTGAGATGGGGTCAGACCAGGTAGCAGCAGGAACTCAGTTATTCTGAGAGATGGTAGCAGGGAACTATAGTTATTCTGAGACCAGGTAGCAGCAGGAACTATAGTTATTCTGAGATGGGGTCAGACCAGGTAGCAGCAGGAACTATAGTTATTCTGAGATGGGGTCAGACCAGGTAGCAGCAGGAACTATAGTTATTCTGAGATGGGGTCAGACCAGGTAGCAGCAGGAACTATAGTTATTCTGAGATGGGGTCAGACCAGGTAGCAGCAGGAACTATAGTTATTCTGAGATGGGGTCAGACCAGGTAGCAGCAGGAACTATAGTTATTCTGAGATCAAAGACCAGGTAGCAGCAGGAACTATAGTTATTCTGAGATGGTTCAGCCAAAGCATTACTAGCGCTGCCTGGCTGACTGGCTGGCTGGCTGACTGGCTGGCTGACTGGCTGGCTGACTGGCTGGCTGGCTGGCTGGCTGGCTGGCTGGCTGGCTTATTCTGGCTGGCTGGCTGACTGGCTGGCTGGCTGATTCTGGCTGGCTGACTGGCTGGCTGGCTGACTGGCTGACTGGCTGGCTGGCTGACTGGCTGGCTGGCTGGCTGGCTGACTGGCTGGCTGGCTGGCTGGCTGACTGGCTGGCTGGCTGGCTGGCTGGCTGGCTGGCTGACTGGCTGGCTGGCTGGCTGTGCGTGCGTGAGCGTGAGAGTGTTAGCGAGAGAGAGAGAGTGATTACAAGAGAAAGAGACAGAGAGAGGGAGAAGATTTTTACCAAATTATCGTACGACAGACCACGTGTTCACCCTGCACACCCTAATTAACAAACATACAAACCAAAACAAAGGCAAAGTCTTCTCATGCTTTGTTGACTTCAAAAAAGCCTTTGAAACAATTTCGAATGAGGGTCTGCTATACAAATTGATGGAAAGTGGTGTTGAAGGAATAACATACGACATTATAAAATCCATGTACACAAACAACAAGTGTACGTTTAAAATTGGCAAAAAACACACATTGCTTCAGGACCGTGGGGTGCGACAGGGATGCAGCTTAAGCCCCACCCTCTTCAACATATATATCAACGAATTGGTGAGGGCACTAGAACAGTCTGCAGCACCAGGCATCACCCTACTAGAATCCGAAGTCAAATGTCTACTGTTTGGTGGTGATCTGGTGCTTCTGTCACCAACCAAGGAGGGCCTACAGCAGCACCTAGATCTTCTGCATAGATTCTGTCAGACCTGGGCCCTGACAGTAAATCTCAGTAAGACAAAAAATAATGGTGTTCCAAAAAAGGTCCAGTCGCCAGGACCACAAATACAAATTCCATCTCGACACCGTTTCCCTAGAGCACACAAAAAACAATACATACCTCAGCCTAAACATCAGCACCACAGGTAACTATACATACCTCAGCCTAAACATCAGCACCACAGGTAACTATACATACCTCAGCCTAAACATCAGCACCACAGGTAACTATACATACCTCAGCCTAAACATCAGCACCACAGGTAACTATACATACCTCGGCCTAAACATCAGCGGCACAGGTAACTATACATACCTCAGCCTAAACATCAGCACCACAGGTAACTATACATACCTCGGCCTAAACATCAGCACCACTGGTAACTATACATACCTCGGCCTAAACATCAGCGCCACAGGTAACTATACATACCTCAGCCTAAACATCAGCACCACAGGTAACTATACATACCTCAGCCTAAACATCAGTACCACAGGTAACTATACATACCTCAGCCTAAACATCAGCACCACAGGTAACAATACATACCTCAGCCTAAACATCAGCACCACAGGTAACAATACATACCTCAGCCTAAACATCAGCACCACAGGTAACTTCAACAAAGCTGTGAACGATCTGAGAGACAAGGCAAGAAGGGCCTTCTATGCCGCCAAAAGGAACATCAAATTTGACATCCCAATTAGGATCTGGCTAAAAATACTTGAATCAGTCACAGAGCCCATTATGGTTGTGAGGTCTGGGGTCCGCTCACCAACCAAGAATTCTCAAAATGGGACAAAAACCAAATTGAGACTCTGCACGCAGAATCCTGCAAAAATATCCTCCGTGTACAATGTGAAACACCAAATAATGCAGAGCAGAATTAGGCCGATACCCACTAATTATCAAAATCCAGAAAAGGGCTGTGAAATTCCTAAAAGGAAGCGATTCCCAAACCTTCCATCACCTACAAAAAGATGAACCTGGAGAAGAGTCCCCTAAGCAAGCTGGTCCTGGGGCTCTGTTCACAAACACAGACCCCACAGGACAGCAGCACAATTAGACCCAACCAAATCAATGAGAAAAAAAAGATAATTACTTGACACATTGGAAAGAATTAACAAAAAAACACAGCAAACTAGAATGTTATTTGGCCCTAAACAGAGAGGACACAGTGGCAGAATACCGGACCACTGTGACTGACACAAACTTAAGGAAAGCTTTGACTATGTACAGACTCAGTGAGCATAGCCTTGCTATTGAGAAAGGCCGCCGTAGGCAGTCCTGGCTCTCAAGAGAAGACAGGCTATGTGCACACTACCCACAAAATGAGGTGGATACTGAGCTGCACTTCCTAACCTCCTGCCAAATATATGACCATATTAGAGACACATATTTCCCTCAGATTACAGAGACCCACAAAGAATTAGAAAACAAATCAAATTTTGATAAACTCCCATATCTACTGGGGGAAATTCAGCAGTGTGCCATCACAGCATCAATATTTATGACCTGTTGCCGCAAGAAAAGGTCAACCAGTGAAGAACAAACACCAGTGTAAATACAACCCGTATTTATGTTTTTTTATTTGATTCATTTTCTCATTTGCACATCATTACAACACTGTATAGAGACATAATATGACATTTCAAATGGAACTTTTGGAAGTGTAATGTTTACTCTTCATTTTTATTGTTTATTTCACTTTTGTTTATTATCTATTAAACTTGCTTTGGCCATGTTTACAATGTTTCCCATGCCAATAAAGCCCTTGAATTGAATTCAATTGAATTGAGAGAGAGAGAGAGAAACAGAGAGAGACAGAGAGAGGGAGACCTGCTTAGACACAAAGAGAGAGACAGACAGAGAGAGAGAGAGATAGAGGAGGGTGAATGATGCATTCTTCATTGTTTCCTACTTTCTCTATATAATATACCTCTGCCAAGGCAGGATGGAGGGAGGGGCCAGAGGTGAAGGAAGGGACTGGGTGGAGAGAGAGAGAGAGATAGGCCACCCCAGAGAGGAGTATGATGCAAGTCCTGTCATTGCCTCTTCATCATTTCTAAACTCTTCTCCACCCCCTCCCTTCTTCCAAGCTCTCTGTGACACATTAGGAGTCCCACTGCTTGTGGTCTGTAAATCTGTTCCATCTCAGCCATGTGACTATATGCCTTGTGGGTACAGAGGACCCTGCACACTGTGTGAGGGGGTCATGGCAGGGGTTAGGGCAGGGGTTGGGTTAGGGCAGGGGTTAGGGCTGGGTTAGGGCTGGGTTAGGGCTGGGGTTAGGGGTTGGGTTAGGGAAGGGGTTAGGGCAGGGGTTGGGTTAGGGCTGGGGTTGGGGTTAGGGCAGGGCTGGGCTGGGGTTAGGGCTGGGTTAGGGCTGGGGACAGGGCTGGAGCTGGGGACAGGGCTGACAACAGGACTGGAGCTGGGGACAGGGCTGGGGACAGGACTGGGGCTGGGGACAGGGCTAGGGCTGGGGACAGGGCTGGGGCTGGGGACAGGGCTGGAGCTGGGGACAGGGCTTGGGACAGGGCTGGAGCTGGGGACAGGACTGGGGACAGGTCTGGGGACAGGGCTGGAGCTGGGGACAGGGCTGGAGCTGGGGACAGGGCTGGGGACAGGACTGGAGCTGGGGACGGGGCTGGGGACAGGACTGGGGCTGGGGACAGGGCTGGGGACAGGGCAGGAGCTGGGGACAGGGCTGGGGACAAGGCTGGAGCTGGGGACAGGACTGGGGACAGGGCTGGAGCTGGGGACAGGGCTGGGGACAGGACTGGAGCTGGGGACGGGGCTGGGGACAGGACTGGGGACAGGGCTGGGGACAGGGCTGGGGACAGGGCTGGGCTGGGGACAGTGCTGGAGCTGGGGACAGGGCTGGGGACAGGACTGGAGCTGGGGACAGGGCTGGGGACAGGGCTGGAGCTGGGGACAGGGCTGGGGACAGGGCTGGAGCCGGGGACAGGGCTGGGGACAGGGCTAGGGATTGGGGTCAAATCAAATCAAATCAAATTTTATTTGTCACATACACATGGTTAGCAGATGTTAATGCGAGTGTAGCGAAATGCTTGTGCTTCTAGTTCCGACAATGCAGTAATAACGAGCAAGTAATCTAACTAACAATTCCCCCAAAAAAACTACTGTCATACACAGTGTAAGGGGATAAAGAATATGTACATAAGGATATATGAATGAGTGATGGTACAGAGCAGCATAGGCAAGATACAGTAGATGATATCGAGTACAGTATATACATATGAGATAAGTATGTAAACCAAGTGGCATAGTTAAAGTGGCTAGTGATACATGTATTACATAAGGATGCAGTCGATGATATAGAGTACAGTATCAACGTAGCATATGAGATGAACAATGTACGGGTAATATGTAACATTATATATATAAGGTAGCATTGTTTAAAGTGGCTAGTGATATATTTACATCATTTCCCATCAATTCCCATGATTAAAGTGGCTGGAGTAGAGTCAGTGTCATTGACAGTGTGTTGGCAGTAGCCACTCAATGTTAGTGGTGGCTGTTTAACAGTCTGATGGCCTTGAGATAGAAGCTGGTGGCAGTCAGATTATGGGTCTGACTGAAGGAAGAGAGGAGGAATAACAGAACGTGTTTTAGTGAGGAGGATCGTTTTCAAAGAGAGAGGCAGCAGAGAAGAGAGGAGGAATAACAGAACGTGTTTTAGTGAGGAGGATCGTTTTCAAAGAGAGAGGCAGCAGAGAAGAGAGGAGGAATAACAGAACGTGTTTTAGTGAGGAGGATCGTTTTCAAAGAGAGAGGCAGCAGAGAAGAGAGGAGGAATAACAGAACGTGTTTTAGTGAGGAGGATCGTTTTCAAAGAGAGAGGCAGCAGAGAAGAGAGAAGAGAGGAAGGAAGTTGTACGATAAAAGCAGACATGTGTTTCGTGTATGTTGCCCTCTGCTAAAACGATGTCCACTGCCTCCACCGCTGCAGGAAAAGCCTTTTATCACCTGTTTATAAGCAGGTGGAGGAGAGAATAGAGGAAGGAGATTGAGAGTAAGAGTCTGCAGAGTGGAAGCACATGAGGGTTTTTTTCCCCTAGAGAATGTCTTGAAGGTATTACGTTATCGGCGATAGTGTGAAGGTGGTCTGCAACAGAGACAGGTAGACTCTGGACAACCAATCAGAACAGGGGATTTTATAGGGCTGTGGTACTGTGCAGAGTTAGAGACTGGTAGACTCTGGACAACCAATCAGAACAGGGGATTTTATAGGGCTGTGGTACTGTGCAGAGTTAGAGGCAGGACTCTGGACAACCAATCAGACCAGGGGATTTTAAAATTTGATTTGATTTGATTGGGCTGTGGTACTGTGCAGAGTTAGAGGCAGAGTCAGAAACAGTTCTAGACTGTGCAGAGTTAGAGACAGAGTTAGAGACAGAGTTAGAGGCAGAGTTAGAGGCAGATTTAGAGGCAGATTCAGAAACAGTTCTGGACTGTGCAGAGTTAGAGGCAGATTTAGAGGCAGATTCAGAAACAGTTCTGGACTGTGCAAAGTTAGAGGCAGAGTTAGAGGCAGATTCAGAAACAGTTCTGGACTGTGCAGGTTGAAACAATTGTAAACAGAGCAGCAGCCTATAAACTGGGGGGGAACTTGACTAATTTGCTGCCTGTCGGGAGAACAACTGTAGAATGTTCTCTGGGGGGGGTAATCTTCCTCCTCTTTACTCCGTCCCTGGAGTGAACATGCCTACGTCCTGAATGGAGCACTATTCCCCCCACGTAGTGCACTACTTCTAGACCAGAGTCCTTAATGGGGGAAATGAAAGGACATGGTGCCATTTGGAACACAGCCCTGAACAAGGCAGTCCGTCTGTTAGTCATTATGCAACAACTACACTAATGAATGAAACAACCACGTCTCTAGAAAAGGAGCCCTGTTTCCTCCTCAGGTGTGTGACATCATCAAACCGAGACCACATGTTGTCCTGGCTGCTGATGCTGACTGATGCCGTTCACAATAACTCCTAATTGACCTATTTGGTAAATAAAGCGACCGTTGTCTCGGTCTACAGTGACCTTTACAGCTGCTATATTTGGGGAAACATTATTACTGACCCCTAAACAAGCCTTATGGAGACCAGCGGAAACGTGTTGGAAAACAGTCCATTGGAAACTGAGTCCCTGACTAAACCTAGTTAGTTGAGTCAGTATTGAGTCAGAACACCAAGAGAACACCCCGCGTAACAATAACTGTCCACAGCCTCGCAGGACGTTTAATAACATCCACAGCAAAGAGAAGACAAAAATGGATACGTGAACACGCTTTCCCTCTGCAAAGCACATTGGTCCATTTCCCTTGTCTGGGATGTTGGGACATGTGTAGAGACCTGTTGCGCTGTTTGAGACCCGTCCACAACGTTAGCTGAACAGGGGGATAATCCCAGGGATTCTGTTCTTTACCTTCTGGATCTCTGGAATAGAAATCTGATGACAAGTGGGAGGGATTAGACAGAGCAATGTATAAGGGTCTTTCTATAAACTAGGGTACTAGTTAACATTTATCTGCCGAAGTCGATGCCTCTCTCCACACGACGTGACAGAGTGGGAGGGATTAGACAGAGCAAGGTCTTTCTATAAACTAGGGTACTAGTTAACATTTATTGCAACAACAACAACAAAAATATTATTATGTATTGTCTTTTTATTTAACTAACCTTTATTTAAACTAAGGCAAGTCAGTTAAGAACAAATTCTTATTTATAATGACGGATCTACCCCAGCCAAACCCGGACGACGCTGGGCCAATCGTGCACCGCCCTATAGGACGTACTGTATGGGTCTTTCCATAAATTAGGGTACTAGTTAGCATTTATTTTACTAGGCAAGTCAGTTAAGAACAAATTCTTATTTTCAATGACGGCCTAGGAACAGTGGGTTAACTGCCTGTTCAGGGGGCAGAACGACAGATTTGTACCTTGTCAGCTCAGGGATTTGAACTTGTAACCTTCCGGTTACTAGTCCAACGCTCTAACCACTAGGCTACCCTGCCTCCCCATGATGCCATTATTGATTATTATTACTATTATCAATGATTTAGTTGACAGAACCCATTGTATTATTGTATTAAATTATTATATCAACTGTTAAAACATGTAGAAATGGTGTTGTTTATCTTTTTAATTGTTCAGGAATGTTTAGCACGGCTATAAATGATAGAGAAGTTGACTAAAAGCACAAACAGACCTGCTACTAGGCAGGACACAGAAACATGCAGTGTCCATGTTTCATCGGACATAACAGACCTGCTACTAGACAGGACACAGAAACAAGCAGTGTCCATGTTTCATCGGACATAACAGACCTGCTACTAGACAGGACACAGAAACATGCAGTGTCCATGTTTCATCGGACATAACAGACCTGCTACTAGACAGGACACAGAAACATGCAGTGTCCATGTTTCATCGGACATAACAGACCTGCTACTAGACAGGACACAGAAACATGCAGTGTCCATGTTTCATCGGACATAACAGACCTGCTACTAGACAGGACACAGAAACATGCAGTGTCCATGTTTCATCGGACATAACAGACCTGCTACTAGACAGGACACAGAAACATGCAGTGTCCATGTTTCATCGGACATAACAGACCTGCTACTAGACAGGACACAGAAACATGCAGTGTCCATGTTTCATCGGACATAACAGACCTGCTACTAGACAGGACACAGAAACATGCAGTGTCCATGTTTCAGACACATAACAGTCCATGTTTCATCGGACATAGCTACTAGACAGGACACAGAAACATGCAGTGTCCATGTTTCATCGGACATAACAGACCTGCTACTAGACAGGACACAGAAACATGCAGTGTCCATGTTTCATCGGACATAACAGACCTGCTACTAGACAGGACACAGAAACATGCAGTGTCCATGTTTCATGCTTGGACATAACAGACCTGCTACTAGACAGGACACAGAAACATGCAGTGTCCATGTTTCATCGGACATAACAGACCTGCTACTAGACAGGACACAGAAACATGCAGTGTCCATGTTTCATCGGACATAACAGACCTGCTACTAGACAGGACACAGAAACATGCAGTGTCCATGTTTCATCGGACATAACAGACCTGCTACTAGACAGGACACAGAAACATGCAGTGTCCATGTTTCATCGGACATAACAGACCTGCTACTAGACAGGACACAGAAACATGCAGTGTCCATGTTTCATCGGACATAACAGACCTGCTACTAGACAGGACACAGAAACATGCAGTGTCCATGTTTCATCGGACATAACAGACCTGCTACTAGACAGGACACAGAAACATGCAGTGTCCATGTTTCATCGGACATAACAGACCTGCTACTAGACAGGACACAGAAACATGCAGTGTCCATGTTTCATCGGACATAACAGACCTGCTACTAGACAGGACACAGAAACATGCAGTGTCCACATCAGAACAGGACATGCAGTGTCCATGTTTCATCGGACATAACAGACCTGCTACTAGACAGGACAGAAAACATGCAGTGTCCATGTTTCATCGGACATAACAGACCTGCTACTAGACAGGACACAGAAACATGCAGTGTCCATGTTTCATCGGACATAACAGACCTGCTACTAGACAGGACACAGAAACATGCAGTGTCCATGTTTCATCGGACATAACAGACCTGCTACTAGACAGGACACAGAAACATGCAGTGTCCATGTTTCATCGGACATAACAGACCTGCTACTAGACAGGACACAGAAACATGCAGTGTCCATGTTTCATCGGACATTGCTACTAGACAGGACATAACAGACCTACTAGACAGGACACAGAAACATGCAGTGTCCATGTTTCAGACAGGACACAGAAACATGCAGTGTCCATGTTTCATCGGACATAACAGACCTGCTACTAGACAGGACACAGAAACATGCAGTGTCCATGTTTCATCGGACATAACAGACCTGCTATAGACAGGACACAGAAACATGCAGTGTCCATGTTTCATCGGACATAACAGACCTGCTACTAGACAGGACACAGAAACATGCAGTGTCCATTTCAGTGTCCATTTTCATCGGACATAACAGACCTGCTACTAGACAGGACACAGAAACATGCAGTGTCCATGTTTCATCGGACATAACAGACCTGCTACTAGACAGGACACAGAAACATGCAGTGTCCATGTTTCATCGGACATAACAGACCTGCTACTAGACAGGACACAGAAACATGCAGTGTCCATTTTCATCGGACATAACAGACCTGCTACTAGACAGGACACAGAAACATGCAGTGTCCATGTTTCATCGGACATAACAGACCTGCTACTAGACATAACAGACCATGACCTACTAGACAGGACACAGAAACATGCAGTGTCCATGTTTCATCGGACATAACAGACCTGCTACTAGACAGGACACAGAAACATGCAGTGTCCATGTTTCATCGGACATAACAGACCTGCTACTAGACAGGACACAGAAACATGCAGTGTCCATGTTTCATCGGACATAACAGACCTGCTACTAGACAGGACACAGAAACATGCAGTGTCCATGTTTCATCGGACATAACAGACCTGCTACTAGACAGGACACAGAAACATGCAGTGTCCATGTTTCATCGGACATAACAGACCTGCTACTAGACAGGACACAGAAACATGCAGTGTCCATGTTTCATCGGACATAACAGACCTGCTACTAGACAGGACACAGAAACATGCAGTGTCCACGTTTCATGAGGCATTTAGAATGACATGTAAATGTGTTGTTGTTGCTAGGTGGAGTTGTGGTCTCATTGTGACATGTAAATGTGTTGTTGTTGCTAGGTGGAGTTGTGGTCTCATTGTGACATGTAGATGTTGTGTTGTTGCTAGGTGGAGTTGTGGTCTCATTGTGACATGTAGATGTTGTGTTGTTGCTAGGTGGAGTTATGGTCTTATTGTGCCTATCTAGAATTTCTGTAACTACATACGTGAAGCTGCAATAAAATTGAATTTACATGTACAGTATATCAAACCCTTTTGAACATTTTAACCCGGATGTCACACAATGGCCCCTTTATTTATAGAAAGACCTGTATACTGTAGCTCTGGGATTAGCTGATATGACTGATTAGAGAAACAGAACATATCAAATACCTGGTTTAAATATGGCGCCTCATCAGTTGCCCCAAGGCAAAGTGGCGCTTTTTTCCCCCCTTAGTTAACCTCAGTCAGCGGCGAGGTAGCGAAGAATGCTTGTGAAACTCCCTCCTCTCCTGAAGGCAGAACAACAGCAAGTTTGATAAACAGTGTGGTGAGTGCATCATTCCTCTCCTCCACTCTGACTGAAGACTAACTGACAGGAGCTGAAATGTCGCCAATTCAGTCCAGCTGTTCAGAACAGCCTTGGAACGTTCCAATGAAACACAGTGGTACAGCGAGAAAAACTCCCAACCAAGCAAGAATCCATCCTGAACCAAGCAAGATTCAAGCCTCCCAACCAAGCAAGATTCAAGCCTCCCAACCAAGCAAGATTCAAACCTCCCAACCAAACCAGATTCAAACCTCCCAACCAAACAAGATTCAAACCTCCCAACCAAACCAGATTCAAACCTCCCAACCAAACAAGAATCCATCCTGAACCAAGCAAGATTCAAACCTCCCAAAAAAACAAGATTCAAACCTCCCAACCAAACCAGATTAAATTCTCCCAACCAAGCAAGATTCAAACCTCCCAACCAAGCCAGATTCAAACCTCCCGACCAAGCCAGATTCAAACCTCCCGACCAAGCAAGATTCAAACCTCCCAACCAAACCAGATTAAATTCTCCCAACCAAGCAAGATTCAAGCCTCCCAACCAAACCAGATTCAAACCTCCCGACCAAGCAAGATTCAAACCTCCCAACCAAACCAGATTAAATTCTCCCAACCAAGCAAGATTCAAGCCTCCCAACCAAACCAGATTCAAACCTCCCAACCAAGCAAGAATTCATTAAGACTCTACAGTAGGTTAGACACATAATGGCTCTACAGTAGGTTAGACACAGTAAGGCTCTACAGTAGGTTAGGCACATTAAGACTCTACAGTAGGTTAGACACATTACGGCTCTACAGTAGGCTAGACACATTAAGGCTCTACAGTAGGTTAGACACATTAAGGCTCTACAGTAGGTTAGACACATTAAGGCTCTACAGTAGGCTAGACACATTAAGGCTCTACAGTAGGCTAGACACATTAAGGCTCTACAGTAGGTTAGACACATTAAGGCTCTAACCCTGATAACCTGATACCCTGATAACCTGCATACGCGAATACCCTGATACCTTGATACCCTGATACCCTGATAACTTGATACACTGATAACTTGATACCCTGATAACTTGATACCCTGATACCCCGATAACGTGATACCCTGATTCCTTGATAGCCTGATAACTTGATACCCTGATAACTTGATACCCTGATAACTTGATACCCTGATAATTTGATACCCTGATAACTTGACACCCTGATAACTTGATACCCTGATAACCTGATACCCTGATAATGTGATACCCTGATAACTTGATACCCTGATAACTTGATACCCTGATACCTTGATACCCTGATAACTTGATGCCCTGATACATTGATACCCTGATAACTTGATGCCCTGATAACTTGATACCCTGATAACTTGACACCCTGATAACTTGATACCCGGATAACCTGATAACTTGATACCCTGATACCCTGATAGCCTGATAACTTGATACCCTGATACTCTTATAACCTGATGCTCTTATAACCTGATACTCTTATAACCTGATACCCTGATACTCTTATAACCTGATACTCTTATAACCTGATACACTTATAACCTGATAACATGATAACTTGATACCCTGATACCCTGATAACCCGATACTCTTATAACCTGATACCCTGATACTCTTATAACCTGACACCCTGATACTCTTATAACCTGATACCCTGATACTCGTATAACCTGATAACCTGATACTCTTATAACCTGATACCCTGATACTCTTATAACCTGATAACCTGATACCCTGATACTCTTATAACCTGATAACCTGATACTCTTATAACTTGATACCCTGATACCCTGATAACCCGATACTCTTATAACCTGATACCCTGATACTCTTATAACCTGACACCCTGATACTCTTATAACCTGATACCCTGATACTCGTATAACCTGATAACCTGATACTCTTATAACCTGATACCCTGATACTCTTATAACCTGATAACCTGATACTCTTATAACCTGATAACCTGATACCCACTTCCTCCTGTCCCTGAAAAGCCCTATATCCCTCCTCCAGTCCTGCTGCTCTATCCTCTATATCCCTCCAGTCCTGCTGCTCTATCCTCTATATCCCTACAGTCCAGCAGCTCTATTCTCTATAGGTCTGCCTGCCTAACTGCCTGTCTGTCTCTGTCTGTCTGCCTGCCTGCCTAACTGCCTGTCTAACTGCCTGTCTGTCTAACTGCCTGCCTGTCTAACTGCCTGTCTGTCTAACTGCCTGCCTGGCTAACTGCCTGCCTGTTTAACTGCCTGTCTAACTGCCTGCCTGTCTAACTGCCTCCCTCCCTGCCTGTCTGTCTAACTGCCTCACTCCCTGCCTGTCTGTCTAACTGCCTCCCTCCCTGCCTCCCTCCCTCCCTGCCTGTCTGTCTAACTGCCTCCCTCCCTCCCTGCCTGCCTCCCTCCCTGCCTGCCTCCCTCCCTGCCTGCCTCCCTCCCTGCCTCCCTCCCTGCCTCCCTCCCTGTCTAACTGCCTCCCTCCCTGCCTCCCTCCCTCCCTGCCTGTCTGTCTAACTGCCTCCCTCCCTGCCTGTCTGTCTAACTGCCTCCCTCCCTGCCTCCCTCCCTCCCTGCCTGTCTGTCTAACTGCCTGCCTGTCTAACTGCCTGCCTGTTTAACTGCCTGTCTAACTGCCTGCCTGTCTAACTGCCTCCCTCCCTGCCTGTCTGTCTGTCTAACTGCCTGCCTGTCTAACTGCCTCCCTCTCTGCCTCCCTCCCTCCCTGCCTGTCTGTCTAACTGCCTCCCTCCCTGCCTCCCTCCCTCCCTGCCTGTCTGTCTAACTGCCTCCCTCCCTGCCTCCCTCCCTCCCTGCCTGTCTGTCTAACTGCCTCCCTCCCTGCCTGTCTGTCTAACTGCCTCCCTCCCTCCCTCCCTCCTGCCTGTCTGTCTAACTGCCTCCCTCCCTGCCTGTCTGTCCTGCCTCCCTCCCTCCCTGCCTGTCTGTCTAACTGCCTCCCTCCCTGCCTGTCTAACTCCCTCCCTCCCTGCCTGTCTGTCCTAACTGCCTCCCTCCCTCCCTGCCTGTCTGTCTAACTGCCTCCCTCCCTGCCTGTCTAACTCCCTCCCTCCCTGCCTGTCTAACTCCCTCCCTCCCCCTCCCTCCCTCCCTCCCTCCCTCCCTCCCTCCCTCCCTCCCTCCCTCCCTCCCTCCCTGTCCCTGCCTGCCTGTCTGCCTGCCTGCCTCCTGCTGCCTGTCTGTCTAACTGCCTCCCTCCCTGCCTCCCTCCCTCTAACTGCCTCCTCCCTGCCTCCTCCCTCCCTGCCTCCCTCCCTGCCTGTCTGTCTAACTGCCTCCCTCCCTGCCTCCCTCCCTCCCTGCCTGTCTGTCTAACTGCCTCCCTCCCTCCCTCCCCCCCTCCCTCCCTCCCTGCCTGTCTGTCTAACTGCCTCCCTCCCTGCCTCCCTCCCTCCCTGCCTGTCTGTCTAACTGCCTCCCTCCCTGCCTGCCTCCCCCTCCCTCCCTCCCTGCCTGTCTAACTGCCTCCCTCCCTGCCTCCCTCCCTCCCTGTCTGTCCTGCCTGCCTGTCTAACTGCCTCCCTCCCTGCCTCCCTCCCTCCCTGTCTACCTGCCTGCCTGTCTAACTGCCTCCCTCCCTGCCTCCCTCCCTCCCTCCCTGTCTGTCTAACTGCCTCCCTCCCTGCCTCCCTCCCTCCCTGTGTCTGTCTAACTGCCTCCCTCCCTGCCTCCCTCCCTCCCTCCCTGTCTGTCTAACTGCCTCCCTGCCTGTCTGTCTAACTGCCTCCCTCCCTGCCTCCCTCCCTGCCTCCCTCCTCCTCCCTCCCTCCCTGTCTAACTGCCTCCCTCCCTGACTCCCTCCCTGTCTGTCTAACTGCCTCCCTCCCTGCCTCCCTCCCTCCCTCCTCCCTCCCTGTCCCTCCCTCCCTCCTCCTCCCTCCCTCCCTGCCTCCCTCCCTCCCTCCCTCCCTCCATGCCTCCCTCCCTGCCTCCCTCCCTCCCTGCCTGTCTGTTTAACTGCTGCTTGTGCTGCTTGGGCGCCACCTTCTTGCCACCATTCGCTTCTCTGATTTTCCATCCCCCTCCATTCTCTCTCTCTCTCTCTCACTTTCTCTCCCTTACTTTCTCCTACTCGCTCTCTCTTGACCTTCTCTGAAATCTCTTCCATGAAAACACACAGAAGTTGACTCCACACAGCGAGAAAGGGCAGGCAGTGAGAGTCATGGTGCGGGAGGACACTGCCTCCTATAATCCCCTCCTGTTCCTGACCTGCTCACAGAGAGAGAGAGAGAGACCTGCTCAGACACACAGAGAGAGAGACCTGCTCAGACACACAGAGAGAGAGAGAGAGACCTGCTCAGACACACAGAGAGAGAGAGAGAGACCTGCTCAGACACACAGAGAGAGAGAGAGAGACCTGCTCAGACACACAGCGAGAGAGAGAGAGACCTGCTCAGACACACAGCGAGAAAGGGCAGGCAGTGAGAGTCATGGTGCGGGAGGACACTGCCTCCTATAATCCCTTCCTGTTCCTGACCTGCTCAGACACATAGAGAGAGAGAGAGAGAGAGAGAGAGAGAGAGAGAGAGAGAGAGAGAGACCTGCTTAGACACATACAAAGAGAGAGAGAGAGACCTGCTCACACAGAGAGAGAGAGAGAGAGAGAGAGAGAGACCTGCTCAGAGAGAGAGAGAGAGAGAGAGAGACCTGCTCAGACACACACAGAGAGAGAGAGAGACCTGCTCAGACACACAGAGAGAGATACCTGCTCAGACACAGAGAGAGAGAGAGAGAGAGAGAGACCTGCTCAGACACACAGAGAGAGAGAGAGACCTGCTCAGACACACAGAGAGAGAGAGAGAGAGGGAGAGAGAGAGACCTGCTCAGACACAGAGAGAGAGACCTGCTCAGACACACAGAGAGATAGAGAGAGAGAGCGAGAGAGAGAGAGAGAGAGAGAGAGAGAGAGAGAGAGAGACCTGTTCAGACACACACATAGGGAGAGAGACCTGCTCAGACACACAGAGAGAGAGAGACCTGCTCAGACACACACAGAGAGAGAGAGACCTGCTCAGACACAGAGAGAGAGAGAGAGAGAGACCTGCTCAGACACACAGAGAGGGAGACCTGCTCAAACACACACACACACACACACAGAGACCTGCTCAGACACAGAGAGAGAGAGAGAGCACACACACACACACACACAGACCTGCTCAAACACACAGAGAGAGAGAGAGACCAGCTCACACACACACACACACACACAGACCTGCTCAGACACACACATACACAGAGAGAGAGAGAGACCTGCTCAGAGAGAGAGAGACAGAGAGAGAGACCTGCTCAGACACACACAGAGAGAGACCTGCTCAGATACACACAGGGAGAGAGAGACCTGCTCAGACACACAGAGAGAGAGAGAGAGAGAGAGAGAGAGAGAGAGAGAGAGAGAGCTGAGACACACTGGGAGAGAGAGACATCCTGCTGAAAACTTTCCCATCACTCTGACTCCAGCTGCAGCCTCAGCCGGCTCCACAGCCTCTATAACTAGAGCAGGACAGAACTACCACTGCAGACTGCAGGGCGCAACTGTAGGAGAAGAGGACAGAACTACTAGGAGCGGTAGAGAGGAACGGACTCACAGGGAAATACAAATTCAGCTGGAAGCAGCAACACCTGGAACACAACTCTGTTCTGAGACCAACTCCAAACAACCCTCTCACTGGATCACTTTGAGCTTTGGCTTTTATTTCCAATTGAGACGATTTGGAAACAAAGAGTTGAGAAAAGTAAGTTGGACTGTAAGAGGCGTGTTGGAGATCAGGAGGGAAGAGAAGGACAGTTTAGATCTCAGTCATCTTGGGTTTTTTTCCCCCGTCCTCTCTGTTTTAACAGACCATAAACCACCTGGATTGACCTTTAACCACTCTTGGGTTTCTTCATTTTTTTTTTACCCCCTCCAGCCTGGAACCTTGGAGAGAGTTCTCTCTCTTCTGGGGGGGTCGGAGGACGAGACTGACCAGACGTACAGCGGGACAAGTAAGAACCAATCTCCTCTCGTCTTCGTCTCCTCTGGCGGGGGTTGAATGTAATCCAGCAGAGCGGAACTGAGCAGGGTTTTTGTGTTGTGGTAAAGTGGACTTGGTGGAATGGTTGATTAGCTGAGATAGAGACATGCTGGGTCTGGTTCTAGTTTGAGTTCAGTAGAGCTGCTGAGGTCTGTAGAACTGGCAGGAACGTTCTCCTGCAGGAACTATGTAGAGACCAGTGGGTGGAGACAGGACTCTCCTTATTAATATACTGTGGTTTAAATCAATACCAGCGCTGTCTGTTTACAGTTATTCAGCAGGAATAACAGATTGTGTGTTGTTGTTGTTGTTGAAGACATAGAAATATATAAACACAGGGACATTTCATAGCTTTGAAAAATCTGTCTTGAAAATAAGTCCCCCTGTCCGCCCACCAAAAAAAAAAAAAAGGCTAATGAATATTCCACATTACAACAATTAAAATAAATATATTTTATCTGTAAAGTTTGGTTGTTTGTTCTGAAAAATACTTTGTAATAATCTCATAATCTGAGATGTTATTCCTCATTTTAAACGCAGCATTTCGTTGTTGTTGTTTGCAGCAGACTTCGTCCAAGATGTTGTGGTCGAGGAGAGTCGTCCAGCAGTGGTGCTTCTCTGTGTTCCTACTCTGTTCCCCTGTTCCTCACTACGGACGGCCAATCGATGGGCTCGCCAACAGGATGTAAGTTCCTATTTCATAATACACATTTACTTCAACGCTC
The DNA here is from genome assembly GCF_018296145.1 of Oncorhynchus tshawytscha. Classification (NCBI taxonomy): domain Eukaryota; kingdom Metazoa; phylum Chordata; class Actinopteri; order Salmoniformes; family Salmonidae; genus Oncorhynchus; species Oncorhynchus tshawytscha. Next base: position 162,886 of record NW_024609615.1, on the reverse strand, counting down.
CTGTTTTTTACTGTTTTATTTTGACAATCCGTCAAGTTCGTCACGGTCCTCAATCAATATTAAAAGAAGCAGAGAATGGGAATATTAGTCAAATAAATTAGTTTCCCCATATTGTTATTACTAATAATCAAACTATATATTTTTTAAATTCATTTTCTTATTTGTTTTATTGATTTGCAATATTATTTGAATGATTATTAATATTATAATGTATTTTTTATTGGTATTTGTTTTATTCCGTATTAAAGTCGTGTCTCATGGTGGGGGGGCGAGGCAGTGGTGCCTCTAACAGGCTGGAAAATGTGCTCATTTGTGGACCGTGCCGCCAGCTGTTTAGATAGAGTTCACCCACCTGTGTGTGTACTTAGGGAGAGAGAGGGGGGAGAGAGGGGTAGATAGAGAGAGAGGGAGAGAGAGGGGTAGAGAGAGAGGGAGGGAGAGAGGGGGGAAGAGGGAGAGAGGGAGAGAGAGATGGAGGGGTAGAGAGAGGGAGGGAGAGGGGGGAGAGGGGTAGAGAGAGAGGGAGAGAGGGGTAGAGAGAGAGGGGTAGAGAGAGAGGGAGAGAGAGAGAGAGAGAGAGAGGTAAAAAGCCCTCTGTGATAAAGCGAGTCAAATCCCCACAACCACCCTCCTTTCCCTCCTTCCCTCCCGCCAGTTCCCAAGCACTCGTTTAGGGCCGCTTTGGGCCGTCCTAGGCGGTCTCCCCCCCGGGGGTCCCCCCTCCTCGCCTCTTCCCTCCTCCCCTCCTCCTCTCCTCTCCTAGCCATGCAGGGGGTTTTGGACCACCGGCTAAAAACAGAAATGTCCTTGTTTGCTTGTTAGTTAGTCTGGTGTCTCTTCACACCTATCCCTCCGTACCTCACGGTCTGTTGTAGTTGCCCCCGCTAGCTGCTCCCTCCGTACCTCACGGTCTGTTCTAGTTATTCAGGTATCTCCTCCGTACCTCACCCGCTGTTGTAGTTGTTCAGGTATCTCTGGGCTGGGCCCCCCGCTAGCTGCTCCCTCCGTACCTCACGGTCTGTTGTTCAGGTATCTCTGGGCTGGGCCCCCGCTGCTCCCTCCGTACCTCACGGTCTGTTGTAGTTGTTCAGGTATCTCTGGGCTGGGCCCCCGCTAGCTGCTCCCTCCGTACCTCACGGTCTGTTGTAGTTGTTCAGGTATCTCTGGGCTGGGCCCCCGCTAGCTGCCTGGTGTCTGTCAGGATAAAGAGGGTTGAATAGTGCTGATGCACGGCCAGGCGGCCGACCAAACTAAACCCAGCGCTCTTGGTGGAACTATATTATGCCTAACAGAGTAAACCCTCTTTCAAGTCCCGACAGCCCTGTGTAGTGAGGCTCAAACAGCAACCTATCCCCTATGCAGTGTACTACTTCTGACCAGGGCCCATAGGGCAGCTAGAAAGGGAATAGGGGGCCATTTTGGACACGCTCCTTAAAACCCATGAGAGCCAGAATGAAAAACATGATCTGAGAGCTTTTCCCCTTGGAAAGATAATATCTCTGACACAGATAATATCCCTGGCACAGATACTATCACTGACACAGATAATATCTCTGAGACAGATAATATCTCTGAGACAGATAATATCTCTGACACAGATACTATCTCTGACACAGATAATATCTCTGACACAGATACTATCTCTGACACAGATAATATCTCTGACACATATACTATCTCTGACACAGATACTATCTCTGACACAGATAATATCTCTGAGACAGATACTATCTCTGAGACAGATACTATCTCTGAGACAGATACTATCTCTGAGACAGATACTATCTCTGAGACAGATACTATCTCTGAGACAGATACTATCTCTGAGACAGATACTATCTCTGAGACAGATACTATCTTTGAGACAGATACTATCTCTGAGACAGATACTATCTCTGAGACAGATAATATCTCTGACACAGATACTATCTCTGACACAGATCATTTCTCTGACACAGATACTATCTCTGAGACAGATACTATCTCTGACACAGATCATTTCTCTGACACAGATACTATCTCTGACACAAATAATATCTCTGAGACAGATAATATCTCTGACACAGATAATATCTCTGACAGATACTATCTCTGACACAGATAATATCTCTGAGAAAGATAATATCTCTGACACAGATAATATCTCTGACACAGATAATATCTCTGACACAGGGGGTTCTCTGTGTGTCCTGTCCTCCCTCTCTCTGGTCTCTGACTGAGAAGGTTTAATGAAGCCATAGACAGCCAGAGAGCCAGAGGGAGAGGAGAGGAGAGGAGCGGAGAGAGAGAGGAGAGGAGAGGAGAGGAGAGGAGAGGAGAGGAGAGGAGAGGAGAGGAGAGGAGAGGAGAGGAGAGGAGAGGAGAGGAGAGGAGAGGAGAGGAGAGGAGAGGAGAGGAGAGGAGAGGAGAGGGAGTGGATGTGGATAAGAGCTGGTAAAGGTGAAGCCTCATAACATTGACACATCTGTGAGACTTGATATTATGGCGCTGTAGGATCTCTATGTAGGATCTCTATGTAGGATCTCTATGTAGGTTCTCTATGTAGGTTCTCTATGTAGGATCTCTATGTAGGTTCTCTATGTAGGATCTCTATGTAGGATCTCTATGTAGGTTCTCTATGTAGGATCTCTATGTAGGATCTCTATGTAGGATCTCTATGTAGGTTCTCTATGTAGGATCTCTATGTAGGATCTCTATGTAGGTTCTCTATGTAGGTTCTCTATGTAGGTTCTCTATGTGGAGAGAGTCTATGGCTGGTCTGTTATGACACCCAAATACCCCCTATATAGTAGACTACTTTTGACCAGGGCCCACTGCACTTTTTAGGGACTAGGGTGCCAGGATGGAACCAGTGTCTATCTAAGTGGATCAGGGTAGCATCCCTGCTCAGAGGGAGGGGTGTGAGCAGTAACATCTGACAATGATTTGGCTGCAGTGTTGACAGGTTTGTTCCTGGTTCCTGGGAAAAAAGGGCGTCTGAAAGGAGATTAGAACCAGGTGCTGCTGGGCCGTCCCAGGAGGAGCTTTGAACCTGGCGACTAACATACGATGAGAGAGAGAGAGTAGCGGGTTCATGGGGCCCCTCGTCTGTAGAGTAGGACCCAGGAGGGGGTTAGTCCTGATGAGTCTGTAGAGTAGGACTCAGGAGGGTTCATGGGGCCCCTCGTCTGTAGAGTAAGACCCAGGAGGGGTTAGTCCTGAAGAGTCTGTAGAGTCTGGTAGGTCCTTACTGTTAGGAGACAGAGCTGTGGGGTCTAGTAGGTCCTTACTGTTAGGAGACAGAGCTGTGGGGTCTGGTAGGTCCTTACTGTTAGGAGACAGAGCTGTGGGGTCTGGTAGGTCCTTACTGTTAGGAGACAGAGCTGTCTGGTAGGTCCTTACTGGGGACAGAGCTCTGGTAGGTCCTTACTGTTAGGAGACAGAGCTGTGGGGTCTGGTAGGTCCTTACTGTTAGGAGACAGAGCTGTGGGGTCTGGTAGGTCCTTACTGTTAGGAGACAGAGCTGTGGGGTCTGGTAGGTCCTTACTGTTAGGAGACAGAGCTGAGGGTCTGGTAGGTCCTTACTGTTAGGAGACAGAGCTGTGGGGTCTGGTAGGTCCTTAGCTGTGGGGTCTGGTAGGTCCTTACTGTTAGGAGACAGAGCTGTGGGGTCTGGTAGGTCCTTACTGTTAGGAGACAGAGCTGTGGGGTCTGGTAGGTCCTTACTGTTAGGAGACAGAGCTGTGGGGTCTGGTAGGTCCTTACTGTTAGGAGACAGAGCTGTGGGGTCTGGTAGGTCCTTACTGTTAGGAGACAGAGCTGTGGGGTCTGGTAGGTCCTTACTGTTAGGAGACAGAGCTGTGGGGTCTGGTAGGTCTATACTGTTAGGAGACAGAGCTGTGGGGTCTGGTAGGTCCTTACTGTTAGGAGACAGAGCTGTGGGGTTTGGTAGTTACAGTCTGGACGAAACAGTCAGCAGTGATCTGAACTGAGTTGGATTGTAAGGGAGCATCCAATTAAATGAAAGATAGCGTTTTTTATTTTTTAAACACGATAAAATCACATTTGTTTGTAACAACACAAAAGGTGAAAGCCTTTTTTTTTGTCTGTTTCTCGAGCATAACCCTGTGCTGTCCCAGAAAATTAGCATTTTATTAAGTTATCATTGTGTGATGTACTTTACCAGAAGGAGAGTTGAGTCCTCAACAATGGAGTTACTGTATCCCACCACACTATCTAACCCCTCCAGACCACATATGATCTCAATGGAGTTACTGTATCAGACCACATATGATCTCAATGGAGTTACTGGACCACATATGATCTCAATGGAGTTACTGTATCCCACCACACTATCTAACCCCTCCAGACCACATATGATCTCAATGGAGTTACTGTATCCCACCACACTATCTAACCCCTCCAGACCACATATGATCTCAATGGAGTTACTGTATCCCACCACACTATCTAACCCCTCCAGACCACATATGATCTCAATGGAGTTACTGTATCCCACCACACTATCTAACCCCTCCAGACCACATATGATCTCAGCGAACATCAAACACAGTGTTGACAGCTTCAAAATAGGACAAACACTGAGTCAATCAAATGTATTGGAACCCAGCCACCAAGCTTTAGGAGTCAGGACTCAGCCTAACGATAGTTTTGGGCCTGGGCCACCAAGCTTTAGGAGTCAGGACTCAGCCTAACGATAGTGTTGGGCCTGGGCCACCAAGCTTTAGGAGTCAGGACTCAGCCTAACGATAGTGTTGGGCCTGGGCCACCAAGCTTTAGGAGTCAGGACTCAGCCTAACGATAGTGTTGGGCCTGGGCCACCAAGCTTTAGGAGTCAGGACTCACCCTAACGATAGTGTTGGGCCTGGGCCACCAAGCTTTAGGAGTCAGGACTCAGCCTAACGATAGTGTTGGGCCTGGGCCACCAAGCTTAAGGAGTCAGGACTCAGCCTAACAATAGTTTTGGGCCTGGGCCACCAAGCTTTAGGAGTCAGGACTCACCCTAACGATAGTGTTGGGCCTGGGCCACCAAGTTGTAGGAGTCAGATTTCATCCTAACGATAGTGTTGGACCTGGGCCACCAAGCATCAGGAGCCAAATTAAGTTTGCTAAAATGTCTACCAAGGTTTGGATAGAGCTTCAATCAGACAGAGCAGAGAAATGACATGCCTAGTGGGTAGGAGTAAACACAGTGTACTATTTCGTTCTCTCGTTCCCTCTGCCCCCCTTTTTCCCCCCTTTACCCCGCACAGAGAAACAATTATCATCAGGTAGGCCAAGAGAAGGAGGTCTGTTATGTTGGAATCGTGCCACATCAGGATGTATCCAACCCCTTTTTTTTCTTAATGTTTTCCTCTCTTCCCCTCCTTCCTCTCTTCTAGTTGTGCCTTGGGGAGTGTTTGATGTTGGGCTTTATTAAAGGTTAAAAAACAACAGGGAGATCGTTTTTCAAAGACCAAGCCTGTTCAGTTCCCTGCCTCACTCTCCCTGAGAATCACAGGAAATGTCTGTATGTATATAAACACAGCTCCTTTCAAACATCTCTCTGTACGGGAGGTAGTCTCTTACCAGGATATTATTGCACTGGGACAAGTAAATATCTGCTCCGTGGCTTTGGAAGAACTTGGAGAAATTCATAAATTATGTGACCAGTTTTTTCCTTGATCTAATGTTAATCTTTTCTAAGGAAAATAATTCAGAATATTACTTTTCATTATGTTTTCAGTTTTAGTGTGATGATGGATACTATTCAATGGTTTTACTGTTATGTAAAAGGAACTGGCCCTAGTGGTCAGCTTGGACATACCTGACACTAACTGGCCCTAGTGGTCAGGACACAGCTTGGACATACCTGACACTAACTGGCCCTAGTGGTCAGGACACAGCTTGGACATACCTGACACTAACTGGCCCTAGTGGTCAGGACACAGCTTGGACATACCTGACACTAACTGGCCCTAGTGGTCAGGACACAGCTTGGACATACCTGACACTAACTGGCCCTAGTGGTCAGCTTGGACATACCTGACACTAACTGGCCCTAGTGGTCAGGACACAGCTTGGTCATACCTGACACTAACTGGCCCTAGTGGTCAGGACACAGCTTGGACATACCTGACACTAACTGGCCCTAGTGGTCAGGGACACAGGTCTTGGTCACATACCTGACACTAACTGGCCCTAGTGGTCAGGACATACCTGACACTAACTGGCCCTAGTGGTCAGCTGGTCATACCTGACACTAACTGGCCCTAGTGGTCAGGACTACCTGGCCCTAGTGGCCCTAGTGGTCAGCTTGGACAGCAGCTGGACATACCTGACACTAACTGGCCCTAGTGGTCAGGACACAGCTTGGACAGGACTGGTCCTAGTGGTCAGCTTGGACATACCTGACACTAACTGGTCCCTAGTGGTCAGTGGTACCTGACACTAACTGGCCCTAGTGGTCAGCTTGGACATACCTGACACTAACTGGCCCTAGTGGTCAGCTTGGACATACCTGACACTAACTGGCCCTAGTGGTCAGGACACAGCTTGGACATACCTGACACTAACTGGCCCTAGTGGTCAGGACACAGCTTGGCCCTAGTGGTCATACCTGACACTAACTGGCCCTAGTGGTCAGCTTGGACATACCTGACACTAACTGGCCCTAGTGGTCAGGACTTGGACATACCTGACACTAACTGGCCCTAGTGGTCAGCTTGGACATACCTGACACTAACTGGCCCTAGTGGTCAGGGTATACCTGACACTAACTGGCCCTAGTGGACATACCTGACACTAACTGGCCCTAGTGGTCAGGACACAGCCCTTGGACATACCTGACACTAACTGGCCCTAGTGGTCAGCTTGGACATACCTGACACTAACTGGCCCTAGTGGTCAGGACTTGGACATACCTGACACTAACTGGCCCTAGTGGTCAGGACAGCTTGGACATACCTGACACTAACTGGCCCTAGTGGTCAGGACACAGCTTGGACATACCTGACACTAACTGGCCCTAGTGGTCAGGAACTTGGACATACCTGACACTAACTGGCCCTAGTGGTCAGGACATACCTGACACTAACTGGCCCTAGTGGTCAGGGACATACCTGACACTAACTGGCCCTAGTGGTCAGCTTGGACATACCTGACACTAACTGGCCCTAGTGGTCAGCTTGGACATACCTGACACTAACTGGCCCTAGTGGTCAGGACACAGCTTGGACATACCTGACACTAACTGGCCCTAGTGGTCAGCTTGGACATACCTGACACTAACTGGCCCTAGTGGTCAGCTTGGACATACCTGACACTAACTGGCCCTAGTGGTCAGCTTGGACATACCTGACACTAACTGGCCCTAGTGGTCAGCTTGGACATACCTGACACTAACTGGCCCTAGTGGTCAGGACACATACCTGACACTAGACTGGACATGGTCAGACACTGACACTACACTGGCCCTAGTGGTCAGGACACAGCTGGACATACCTGACACTAACTGGCCAGTGGTCAGTGGTCAGCTTGGACATACCTGACACTAACTGGACCTAGTGGTCAGGAACACAGAAACTTGGACATACCTGACACTAACTGGCCCTAGTGGTCAGGACACAGCTTGGACATACCTGACACTAACTGGTCCTAGTGGTCAGCTTGGACATACCTAACACTAACTGGCCCTAGTGGTCAGCTTGGACATATCAATGGTTTTACTGTTATGTAAAACGAACTGGCCCTAGTGGTCAGGACACAGCTTGGACATACCGTTGTTGTGGAGATTCACAGAAATGGTCCTTAAAACAAATAGACCGTTTTGACATAAGAACTACAGTACCCACGTCACCAATTACTCTGTCAGCAGACACACAGCAGAAACAGCCTTTAATACAACATAACACTGAGACACTACAACATAACACTGAGACACTACAACATAACACTGAGACACACTGAGACACACTGAGACACACTGAGACACTACAACATAACACTGAGACACACTGAGACACTGAGACACTACAACATGAGACACACTGAGACACACTGAGACACTACAACATAACACTGAGACACTGACTGAGACATTACACATAACACTGACACTACAACATAACACTGAGAGCCACACAACATAACACTGAGACACACTGAGACACTACAACATAACACTGAGACACACTGAGACACTACAACATAACACTGAGACACTACAACATAACACTGAGACACTACAACATAACACTGAGACACACTGAGACACTACAACATAACACTGAGACACACTGAGACACACTGAGACACTACAACATAACACTGAGACACTACAACATAACACTGAGACACTACAACATAACACTGAGACACTAAGACACACTGAGACACTACAACATAACACTGAGACACACTGAGACACACTGAGACACTACAACATAACACTGAGACACACTGAGACACTACAACATAACACTGAGACACACTGAGACACAACAACATAACACTGAGACACTACAACATAACACTGAGACACACTGAGACACTACAACATAACACTGAGACACTACAACATAACACTGAGACACACTGAGACACTACAACATAACACTGAGACACACTGAGACACACTGAGACACTACAACATAACACTGAGACACACTGAGACACTACAACATAACACTGAGACACTACAACATAACACTGAGACACACTGAGCCACAACAACATAACACTGAGACACTACAACATAACACTGAGACACAGTGAGACACTACAACATAACACTGAGACACTACATGCAGACTGGGTAACAGGTGCTCTCACCCAGTATGATGCAGACTGGGTAACAGGTGCTCTCACCCAGTATGATGCAGACTGGGTAACAGGTGCTCTCACCCAGTATGATGCAGACTGGGTAACAGGGGCTCTCACCCAGTATGATGCAGACTGGGTAACAGGTGCTCTCACCCAGTATGATGCAGACTGGGTAACAGGGGCTCTCACCCAGTATGATGCAGACTGGGTAACAGGTGCTCTCACCCAGTATGATGCAGACTGGGTAACAGTCTCTTTAATAACAGCGTCCTCTGCCATATATGACAATGACTTCAAATCAAATCCCAAAAGTTCAAGAACTTTGGGAAACGGCGGACAAAAATACATATTGTTGTCCTTCTTTTTTTGTTGGTGTGCCGCCGTTTCCCAATGCTCTTGAACACAGCATGACGCCTCTGTGACAGTAGGGATTAGTTCATGGATGCTGCTCTCTCCGATGGGGGGGAGGGATTTTCCTAAAGAAAGGAAAAGTAATCTCTTAGTGTTTGGCAGCAAGCAGGCTAATTTGACGTCCCAGTGGAAACACTCTCTCCCTCTCTCTGCTATGAATCATCTCATACTGAAGGCCAAGGAGATCAGCATCATGGATACACAGATAATAGTTGACTGATATTGTACAATAACTGTTGTGTTGTCAACAAACAAACAAACAAATACATATTACCTGCCACGAGGTCTGGAACAAAATATATTGTCTTGATTAGCTTCATGGATGTTGTTGCCAGTTGTTGACAGATATTGTACAGTGAGTGTTGTGTTGGCAGATTACAGCACACAAACAAACTAAGAGTCCTTACCTGGTAGTAGTCTGGATCTAGGCTGAGTTGTTCTGTAGTCTTGGGTCAAGGCTGTGTTGTTCTGTAGTCTTGGTCAGGGCTGTGTTGTTCTGTAGTCTTGATCTAATCTGTGTTGTTCTGTAGTCTTGGTCAAGGCTCTGTTGTTCTGTAGTCTGGATCTAGGCTGTGTTGTTCTGTAGTCTTGGTCAGGGCTGTGTTGTTCTGTAGTCTGATCTAGGCTGTGTTGTTCTGTAACAGTAAATCCTGAAACGTGATCTAGGCTGTGTTGTTCTGTAGTCTTGATCTAGGCTGTGTTGTTCTGTAGTCTTTAGTCTTGGTTCTGTAGGGTGGTCTGTGTTGTTCTGTAGTCTTGGATCAGGGTTGTGTTGTTCTGTAGTCTTGATCAGGTTGTTCTGTAGTCGTGGTCTAATCTGTGTTGTTCTGACCCCCTAGTGGAGACATGTGATCTAGGCTGTGTTGTTGATACACAGTAAATCCTGAAATGTTTATAAATACATATATAGCCTTTGTGAGAGATGTGATGTGGTGTGGTGGAGATGTGTAGTAACGGATTGGATATTAGTTGGTAGAATTGTGTACAGTACTTTAGCCAATAGACACACTACTATTGTGTCTCTAGGGTTGTGTCTCATTTAGCCTGACCCCCCTAGTGGGGACATGTTCATTTAGACTGACCCCCTAGTGGGGAAATGTTCATTTAGACTGACCCCCTAGTGGGGACATGTTGTTCATTTAGACTGACCCCATAGTGGGGACATATTGTTCATTTAGACTGACCCCCTAGTGGAGACATGTTCATTTAGACTGACCCCCTAGTGGGGACATGTTGTTCATTTAGACTGACCCCCTAGTGGGGACATGTTGTTCATTTAGACTGACCCCCTAGTGGGGACATGTTGTTCATTTAGACTGACCCCCTAGTGGGGACATGTTGTTCATTTAGACTGACCCCCTAGTGGGGACATATTGTTCATTTCGACTGACCCCCTTGTGGGAACATGTTGTTCATTTAGACTGCCCCCCTAGTGGGGACAGGTTGTTCATTTAGACTGACCCCCTAGTGGGGACATGTTGTTCATTTAGACTGACCCCCTAGTGGGGACATGTTGTTCATTTAGACTGACCCCCCTAGTGGGGACATGTTCATTTAGACTGACCCCCTAGTGGGAACATGTTGTTCATTTAGACTGACCACCTAGTGGGGACATGTTCATTTAGACTGACCCCTAGTGGGGACATGTTGTTATTTAGACTGACCCCATAGTGGGGACATGTTGTTCATTTAGACTGACCCCCTAGTGGGGACATGTTGTTCATTTAGACCCCCTAGTGGGGACATGTTCCTTTAGAGTGGGGGGACATGTTATTTAGACTGACCCCCTGACCCCTGACCCCCTAGTGGGGACATGTTCATTTGACTGACCCCATGTTGTTCTAGTGGGGACATGTTCATTTAGACTGACCCCCTAGTGGGGACATGTTGTTCATTTAGACTGACCCCCTAGTGGGGACATGTTGTTCATTTAGACTGACCCCCTAGTGGGGACATGTTGTTCATTTAGACTGACCCCCTAGTGGGGACATGTTCATTTAGACTGACCCCCTACTGGGGACATGTTCATTTAGACTGACCCCATAGTGGGGACATGTTGTTCATTTAGACTGACCACCTAGTGGGGACATGTTCATTTAGACTGACCCCCTAGTGGGGACATGTTGTTCATTTAGACTGACCCCCTAGTGGGGACATGTTGTTCATTTAGACTGACCCCCTAGTGGGGACATGTTGTTCATTTAGACTGACCCCATAGTGGGGACATGTTGTTCATTTAGACTGACCCCCTAGTGGAGACATGTTCATTTAGACTGACCCCCTAGTGGGGACATGTTGTTCATTTAGACTGACCCCCTAGTGGGGACATGTTGTTCATTTAGACTGACCCCCCTAGTGGGGACATGTTCATTTAGACTGACCCCCTAGTGGGAACATGTTGTTCATTTAGACTCACCCCCTAGTGGGGACATGTTGTTCATTTAGACTGACCCCCTAGTGGGGACATGTTCATTTAGACTGACCCCCTACTGGGGACATGTTCATTTAGACTGACCCCATAGTGGGGACATGTTGTTCATTTAGACTGACCACCTAGTGGGGACATGTTCATTTAGACTGACCCCCTAGTGGGGACATGTTGTTCATTTAGACTGCCCCCCTAGTGGGGACATGTTGTTCATTTAGACTGACCCCATAGTGGGGACATGTTGTTCATTTAGACTGACCCCCTAGTGGGGACATGTTCATTTAGACTGACCCCCTAGTGGGGACATGTTGTTCATTTAGACTGACCCCCTAGTGGGGACATGTTGTTCATTTAGACTGACCCCCTAGTGGGGACATGTTGTTCATTTAGACTGACCCCCTAGTGGGAACATGTTGTTCATTTAGTGACCCCCTAGTGGGGACATGTTCATTTAGACTGACCCCCTAGTGGGGACATGTTCATTTAGACCCCCTGACATGTTGTTCCCTGACCCCTAGTGGGGACATGTTCATTTAGACTGACCCCCTAGTGGGAACATGTTGTTCATTTAGACTGACCCCTAGTGGGGACATGTTCATTTAGACTGACCCCCTAGTGGGGACATGTTCATTTAGACTGACCCCTAGTGGGGACATGTTGTTCATTTAGACTGACCCCCTAGTGGGGACATGTTCATTTAGACTGACCCCCTAGTGGGGACATGTTCATTTAGACTGACCCCCTAGTGGGGACATGTTCATTTAGACTGACCCCCTAGTGGGGACATGTTCATTTAGACTGACCCCCTAGTGGGAACATGTTGTTCATTTAGACTGACCCCTGTTCATTTAGACTGACCCCCTAGTGGGGACATGTTCATTTAGACTGACCCCCTAGTGGGGACATGTTGTTCATTTAGACTGACCCCCTAGTGGGGACATGTTGTTCATTTAGACTGACCCCATAGTGGGGACATGTTGTTCATTTAGACTGACCCCCTAGTGGAGACATGTTCATTTAGACTGACCCCCTAGTGGAGACATGTTCATTTAGACTGACCCCCTAGTGGGAACATGTTGAATTCCTCCTGTACTCCATATCTGGGCCGTGGATCTCGGTCTGACTCAAAGCGTAAACGTTTTTGAAATAACAGCAAAGTTATACTTTACTTTGGCCTGTGAAAGATCAGAGTGTTGAAATGTGTAATTGTTTCAAGACGTTTGGAGAGTGTCCCTGTTGCTATCCAACTGTACACCGGAGTAGAGCCGAGAGGTTTCACTCCTGTCAGTTGTTTGAGGTAATGAGAGGACTGGACAACTTTTAAGATTTATAAAAAATAAAAAAAATGTTTTAGAGATGAAGGCAACGACACCATCATGTCAAATTACAGTTGATATTTCTAGTTGTGGTGGTGGTCTTTAGTACATCCAGGCTGTGACATTCAGCATGACAAGAACACTGTGGACTGAATGAGAGCCAATGCCAATGTCGAGATATTTCTCTGGCTAGTGTATCAGTCATAGTGATTACACATTTCACAGAAGGTTTTAGTTGTAATTCCAGGCTACTAACATGCTGTTACAGGGAACAGTTTATCTGTAGCCTCTTTACAGTGTCGTTCTCATGTCAGAGACATCTATTGGAAACCTGAGAGCACACGTGTGGGAAAACACAACGGAAAAACTAAAGTCGAATGTCTGTGTTTCTCAACCTTCTGTGATCTAAGTTCAATGTCCCAATTCTAACTGTTCTCTCTCTCTCTCTCTCTCTCTCTCTCTCTCTCTCTCTCTCTCTCCTCTCTCTCTCCTCTCTCTCTCTCTCTCTCTCTCTCTCTCTCTCTCTCTCTCCTCTCCTCTCCTCTCCTCTCCTCTCCTAGGAAGCGCTCGGTGACCCACGCCCAGCTGATGCACGATAAGGGCCGGACGCTGCAGGATTTCAAGCGTCGCATGTGGCTCCAAGAGCTGCTGGAGGAGGTCCATACGGCTGAGATCAGGGAGCTGCCCGCCCGCCCGGTGGTCAGCAGCGGACTGGGGCTGGGACTACCGGGTGCCGGGGTAGGGGTCAGCCTGGGATTGGGCACCACTGGGGGTACCCTGCACCCCCACCCCAAACCTCCAGGGGGCACCAAAAACCTTCCCATTAACTTCCATATGGAGGAGGAGGGAACCAACCTGCCGCAGGAGACCAACAAGTCCCAAACATACAAAGACAAAGACGGGGCGCGGAGGGCCAAGGAAGGGAAGAAAAAGAAAGGGAGGAATGGGAAGAGGAGGGAGGGGGAGAGGAGGGATGGGGGGGAGAAGAGGAAGAGGCGGGCGCGCTCACTGGGCTGGGCGCAGGAAGGGGAGGAGCCTGGGAATGGGTACCACCTGGAGTGGCGAGGGCCCTTCTTCGGCCTGAGGGGGGCGCTGCACTAGAACACTGTCACACTCTGACTAAGGTAAACAAACACCTGACGGTTGTTGTTGTTGTTGTTGTTGTTGTTGGTTCTGGGTGATAGTTTGCTGAGTGAATGTCTACTTTACAGTGAACTAACGTCTTTCTCTCTTTTGTGTTTCAGAAACCCTAAGGACATTCAGATGAACACCCAGACACTCCTGTTGCAGGGTTCTGTGATAGTGATTGTTTGGAAAGTAAAATAAGGAAATATTTATTTTCTGTAAATATTGTAAACGCACCAGACTAGTGATAATGACGAAGACAATAAAAATTACAGACGCTCGCCCTGCGGAGCAACATAATGTAATAATTGTGAAATCCTTCCTGTTCTGTTTTGTTTTGTTAGGACTGTGCCGATTATTATTAATGTCAGATGTTGCTGTAATTTATTTTTGTTTGAATCGTGTATTTATTTTGTAAATGTATTGAGGTGCTGCTGACCTTCTATATTTTTGTACCATAATGCACTTTTAGATTTATAAATATATATATATATATATATTTATATATATATATATATATATATATACAAGTAATTTAGTTAATTGACTTTTTGTGGTTGATTGAAATGAAGAAAACATTGTTGGTCATTCCTCCGTGTTATCAAGGCTCCTTCTCTGCATGGTTCTATAATGATCACATGACTCGTCTGTCCGCTCTGACTGGCCCACAGACGTCTAATCTAGTTGGCTGTTGACCAGGGGCGTGTTCAATAGGCACACTATGGAACATGTTTCAAAATAGGAAATCCAAAAAAATAGCATTTCTAATTGGACTAAAGTCCAGCTAGTCCCCTCCCCGTTCCAGATGGTTCTCTTCAGTTCGATACCTAACGAACACGACCCAGGACGACCCACGCAGCTGTCCTCAACCCCTGACCCCTAACCTCTGTACATTGTGCTTCAACTCCCCCCTCCGTCAGTTGGTCCACTGGGAACCACCTTGTCTTTCTCCTGTTATGCTTCTGAATGCTGTCCTAAGTTCAAAGTTCACTCGGCCTGTACATAACCTGAACACAATGCAACAACTTCATATCGTTGTTTGGCACTTGCACTGAGAGACTACCCTATATTGAATGGATTAAACATTTGACAGTATCTTCCCTGAGTGTGATGTGTCTTGCTATGTGTCTGACTGACATCCTGTCTGGTTGTATGAACTGACTGTCATCCTGTCTGGTTGTATGAACTGACTGATATCCTGTCTGGTTGTATGAACTGACTGATATCCTGTCTGGTTGTATGAACTGACTGATATCCTGTCTGGTTGTATGAACTGACTGATATCCTGTCTGGTTGTATGAACTGACTGATATCCTGTCTGGTTGTATGAACTGACTGATATCCTGTCTGGTTGAATGAACTGACTGATATCCTGTCTGGTTGTATGAACTGACTGTCGTCCTGTCTGGTTGTATGAACTGACTGATATCCTGTCTGGTTGTATGAACTGACTGATATCCTGTCTGGTTGTATGAACTGACTGATATCCTGTCTGGTTGTATGAACTGACTGATATCCTGTCTGGTTGTATAAACTGACTGATATCCTGTCTGGTTGAATGAACTGACTGTCGTCCTGTCTTGAATGAACTGACTGTCGTGTCTGGTTGTATGAACTGACTGTCGTCCTGTCTGGTTGTATGAACTGACTGTCCCTGTCTGGTTGTATGAACTGACTGATATCCTGTCTGGTTGTATGAACTGACTGATATCCTGTCTGGCTGTATGAACTGACTGTCATCCTGTCTGGTTGTATGAACTGACTGTCGTCCTGTCTGGTTGTATGAACTGACTGATATCCTGTCTGGTTGTATGAACTGATTGTCATCCTGTCTGGTTGTATGAACTGACTGATATCCTGTCTGGTTGAATGAACTGACTGTCGTCCTGTCTGGTTGTATGAACTGACTGTCGTCCTGTCTGGTTGTATGAACTGACTGTCGTCCTGTCTGGTTGTATGAACTGACTGATATCCTATCTGGTTGTATGAACTGACTGATATCCTGTCTGGTTGTATGAACTGACTGTCATCCTGTCTGGTTGTATGAACTGACTGTCGTCCTGTCTGGTTGTATGAACTGACTGTCGTCCTGTTTGGTTGTATGAACTGACTGTCGTCCTGTCTGGTTGTATGAACTGACTGATATCCTGTCTGGTTGTATGAACTGACTGATATCCTGTCTGGTTGTATGAACTGACTGTCATCCTGTCTGGTTGTATGAACTGACTGTCATCCTGTCTGGTTGTATGAACTGACTATTATCCTGTCTGGTTGAATGAACTGACTGTCGTCCTGTCTGGTTGTATGAACTGACTGGCGTCCTGTCTGGTTGTATGAACTGACTGTCGTCCTGTCTGGTTGTATGAACTGACTGTATCCTGTCTGGTTGTATGAACTGACTGATATCCTGTCTGGTTGTATGAACTGACTGATATCCTGTCTGGTTGTATGAACTGACTGTCGTCCTGTCTGGTTGTATGAACTGACTGTCGTCCTGTCTGGTTGTATGAACTGACTGTCATCCTGTCTGGTTGTATGAACTGAACCTGTCTGGTTGTATGAACTGACTGTCGTCCTGTCTGGTTGTATGAACTGACTGTCATCCTGTCTGGTTGTATGAACTGACTGATATCCTGTCTGGTTGTATGAACTGACTGATATCCTGTCTGGTTGTATGAACTGACTGTATCCTGTCTGGTTGTATGAACTGACTGTTATCCTGTCTGGTTGTATGAACTGACTGTCGTCCTGTCTGGTTGTATGAACTGACCCTGTCTGGTTGTATTGTCCTGTCTGGTTGTATGAACTGACCATCGTCCTGTCTGGTTGTATGAACTGACCTGTCCTGTCTGGTTGTATGAACTGACTGTATCCTGTCTGGTTGTATGAACTGACTGTCGTCCTGTCTGGTTGTATGAACTGACTGATATCCTGTCTGGTTGTATGAACTGACTGATATCCTGTCTGGTTGTATGAACTGACTGTCATCCTGTCTGGTTGTATGAACTGACTGTCATCCTGTCTGGTTGTATGAACTGACCATCGTCCTGTCTGGTTGTATGAACTGACTGTCGTCCTGTCTAGTTGTATGAACTGACAAATATCCTGTCTGGTTGTATGAACTGACTGATATCCTGTCTGGTTGTATGAACTGACTGTCATCCTGTCTGGTTGTATGAACTGACTGTCGTCATGTCTGGTTGTATGAACTGACTGTCGTCCTGTCTGGTTGAATGAACTGACTGTCGTCCTGTCTGGTTGTATGAACTGACTGTCGTCCTGTCTGGTTGTATGAACTGACTGATATCCTGTCTGGTTGTATGAACTGACTGATATCCTGTCTGGTTGTATGAACTGACTGTCATCCTGTCTGGTTGTATGAACTGACTGTCATCCTGTCTGGTTGTATGAACTGACTGATATCCTGTCTGGTTGTATGAACTGACTGATATCCTGTCTGGTTGTATGAACTGACTGTTATCCTGTCTGGTTGAATGAACTGACTGTCGTCCTGTCTGGTTGTATGAACTGACCATCGTCCTGTCTGGTTGTATGAACTGACCATCGTCCTGTCTGGTTGTATGAACTGACTGATATCCTGTCTGTCTTGTATGAACTGACTGATATCCTGTCTGGTTGTATGAACTGACTGATATCCTGTCTGGTTGTATGAACTGACTGTCATCCTGTCTGGTTGTATGAATCTGACTGATCATCCTGTCTGGTTGTATGAACTGACTGTCGTCCTGTCTGGTTGTATGAACTGACTGATATCCTGTCCTGTCTGGTTGTATGAACTGACTGTCGTCCTGTCTGGTTGTATGAACTGACTGATATCCTGTCTGGTTGTATGAACTGACTGATATCCTGTCTGGTTGAATGAACTGACTGTCGTCCTGTCTGGTTGTATGAACTGACTGTCGTCCTGTCTGGTTGTATGAACTGACTGATATCCTGTCTGGTTGTATGAACGGACTGTCGTCCTGTCTGGTTGTATGAACTGACTGTCGTCCTGTCTGGTTGTATGAACTGACTGTCTGATCCTGTCTGGTTGTATGAACTGACTGTTATCCTGTCTGGTTGTGAACTGACTGTCGTCCCTGTCTGGTTATATGAACTGACTGTCCTGTCCTGTCTGGTTGTATGAACTGACTGATATCCTGTCTGGTTGTATGAACTGACTGTCGTCCTGTCTGGTTGTATGAACTGACTGTCGTCCTGTCTGGTTGTATGAACTGACTGATATCCTGTCTGGTGTATGAACGACTGTCATCCTGTCTGGTTGTATGAACTGACTGATATCCTGTCTGGTTGTATGAACTGACTGTCATCCTGTCTGGTTGTATGAACTGACTGTCATCCTGTCTGGTTGTATGAACTGACTGTCGTCCTGTCTGGTTGTATGAACTGACTGATATCCTGTCTAGGTGTATGAACTGACTGTCATCCTGTCTGGTTGTATGAACTGACTGATATCCTGTCTGGTTGTATGAACTGACTGTCATCCTGTCTGGTTGTATGAACTGACTGTCATCCTGTCTGGTTGTATGAACTGACCATCGTCCTGTCTGGTTGTATGAACTGACTGTCGTCCTGTCTAGTTGTATGAACTGACTGATATCCTGTCTGGTTGTATGAACTGACTGATATCCTGTCTGGTTGTATGAACTGACTGTCATCCTGTCTGGTTGTATGAACTGACTGTCGTCCTGTCTGGTTGTATGAACTGACTGTCGTCCTGTCTGGTTGAATGAACTGACTGTCGTCCTGTCTGGTTGTATGAACTGACTGATATCCTGTCTGGTTGTATGAACTGACTGTCGTCCTGTCTGGTTGTATGAACTGACTGATATCCTGTCTGGTTGTATGAACTGACTGATATCCTGTCTGGTTGTATAAACTGACTGATATCCTGTCTGGTTGAATGAACTGACTGTCGTCCTGTCTGGTTGTATGAACTGACTGATATCCTGTCTGGTTGAATGAACTGACTGTCGTCCTGTCTGGTTGTATGAACTGACTGTCGTCCTGTCTGGTTGTATGAACTGACTGTCGACCTGTCTGGTTGTATGAACTGACTGATATCCTGTCTGGTTGTATGAACTGACTGATATCCTGTCTGGTTGTATGAACTGACTGTCGTCCTGTCTGGTTATATGAACTGACTGATATCCTGTCTGGTTGTATGAACTGACTGATATCCTGTCTGGTTGTATGAACTGACTGATATCCTGTCTGGTTGTATGAACTGACTGTCGTCCTGTCTGGTTGTATGAACTGACCATCGTCCTGTCTGGTTGTATGAACTGACCATCGTCCTGTCTGGTTGTATGAACTGACTGATATCCTGTCTGGTTGTATGAACTGACTGATATCCTGTCTGGTTGTATGAACTGACTGATATCCTGTCTGGTTGTATGAACTGACTGATATCCTGTCTGGTTGTATGAACTGACTGTCATCCTGTCTGGTTGTATGAACTGACTGTCTTCCTGTCTGGTTGTATGAACTGACTGTCGTCCTGTTTGGTTGTATGAACTGACTGTCGTCCTGTCTGGTTGTATGAACTGACTGATATCCTGTCTGGTTGTATGAACTGACTGATATCCTGTCTGGTTGTATGAACTGACTGTCATCCTGTCTGGTTGTATGAACTGACTGTCATCCTGTCTGGTTGTATGAACTGACTATTATCATGTCTGGTTGAATGAACTGACTGTCGTCCTGTCTGGTTGTATGAACTGACTGTCGTCCTGTCTGGTTGTATGAACCGACTGTCATCCTGTCTGGTTGTATGAACTGACTGATATCCTGTCTGGTTGTATGAACTGACTGATATCCTGTCTGGTTGTATGAACTGACTGTCGTCCTGTCTGGTTGTATGAACTGACTGTCGTCCTGTCTGGTTGTATGAACTGACTGATATCCTGTCTGGTTGTATGAACTGACTGATATCCTGTCTGGTTGTATGAACTGACTGTCATCCTGTCTGGTTGTATGAACTGACTGTCGTCCTGTCTGGTTGTATGAACTGACTGTCGACCTGTCTGGTTGTATGAACTGACTGATATCCTGTCTGGTTGTATGAACTGACTGTCGTCCTGTCTGGTTGTATGAACTGACTGATATCCTGTCTGGTTGTATGAACTGACTGTTATCCTGTCTGGTTGAATGAACTGACTGTCGTCCTGTCTGGTTGTATGAACTGACCATTGTCCTGTCTGGTTGTATGAACTGACTGTCGTCCTGTCTGGTTGTATGAACTGACTGTCGTCCTGTCTGGTTGTATGAACTGACTGATATCCTGTCTAGGTGTATGAACTGACTGTCATCCTGTCTGGTTGTATGAACTGACTGATATCCTGTCTGGTTGTATGAACTGACTGTCATCCTGTCTGGTTGTATGAACTGACTGTCATCCTGTCTGGTTGTATGAACTGACCATCATCCTGTCTGGTTGTATGAACTGACTGTCGTCCTGTCTAGTTGTATGAACTGACTGATATCCTGTCTGGTTGTATGAACTGACTGATATCCTGTCTGGTTGTATGAACTGACTGTCATCCTGTCTGGTTGAATGAACTGACTGTCGTCCTGTCTGGTTGTATGAACTGACTGATATCCTGTCTGGTTGTATGAACTGACTGATATCATGTCTGGTTGTATGAACGGACTGTCGTCCTGTCTGGTTGTATGAACTGACTGTCGTCCTGTCTGGTTGAATGAACTGACTGTCGTCCTGTCTGGTTGTATGAACTGACTGTCGTCCTGTCTGGTTGTATGAACTGACTGTCGTCCTGTCTAGTTGTATGAACTGACTGATATCCTGTCTGGTTGTATGAACTGACTGATATCCTGTCTGGTTGTATGAACTGACTGTCATCCTGTCTGGTTGTATGAATTGACTGTCGTCATGTCTGGTTGTATGAACTGACTGTTGTCCTGTCTGGTTGAATGAACTGACTGTCGTCCTGTCTGGTTGTATGAACTGACTGTCATCCTGTCTGGTTGTATGAACTGACTGTCATCCTGTCTGGTTGTATGAACTGACTGATATCCTGTCTGGTTGAATGAACTGACTGTCGTCCTGTCTGGTTGTATGAACTGACTGTCGTCCTGTCTGGTTGTATGAACTGACTGTCGTCCTGTCTGGTTGTATGAACTGACTGATATCCTGTCTGGTTGTATGAACTGACTGATATCCTGTCTGGTTGTATGAACTGACTGTCATCCTGTCTGGTTGTATGAACTGACTGTCGTCCTGTCTGGTTGTATGAACTGACTGTCGACCTGTCTGGTTGTATGAACTGACTGATATCCTGTCTGGTTGTATGAACTGACTGTCGTCCTGTCTGGTTGTATGAACTGACTGATATCCTGTCTGGTTGTATGAACTGACTGTCGTCCTGTCTGGTTGTATGAACTGACTGATATCCTGTCTAGGTGTATGAACTGACTGTCATCCTGTCTGGTTGTATGAACTGACTGATATCCTGTCTGGTTGTATGAACTGACTGTCATCCTGTCTGGTTGTATGAACTGACTGTCATCCTGTCTGGTTGTATGAACTGACCATCGTCCTGTCTGGTTGTATGAACTGACTGTCGTCCTGTCTGGTTGTATGAACTGACTGATATCCTGTCTGGTTGTATGAACTGACTGATATCCTGTCTGGTTGTATGAACTGACTGTCGTCCTGTCTGGTTATATGAACTGACTGATATCCTGTCTGGTTGTATGAACTGACTGATATCCTGTCTGGTTGTATGAACTGACTGATATCCTGTCTGGTTGTATGAACTGACTGTCGTCCTGTCTGGTTGTATGAACTGACCATCGTCCTGTCTGGTTGTATGAACTGACCATCGTCCTGTCTGGTTGTATGAACTGACTGATATCCTGTCTGGTTGTATGAACTGACTGATATCCTGTCTGGTTGTATGAACTGACTGATATCCTGTCTGGTTGTATGAACTGACTGATATCCTGTCTGGTTGTATGAACTGACTGTCATCCTGTCTGGTTGTATGAACTGACTGTCTTCCTGTCTGGTTGTATGAACTGACTGTCGTCCTGTTTGGTTGTATGAACTGACTGTCGTCCTGTCTGGTTGTATGAACTGACTGATATCCTGTCTGGTTGTATGAACTGACTGATATCCTGTCTGGTTGTATGAACTGACTGTCATCCTGTCTGGTTGTATGAACTGACTGTCATCCTGTCTGGTTGTATGAACTGACTATTATCCTGTCTGGTTGAATGAACTGACTGTCGTCCTGTCTGGTTGTATGAACTGACTGGCGTCCTGTCTGGTTGTATGAACTGACTGTCGTCCTGTCTGGTTGTATGAACTGACTGATATCCTGTCTGGTTGTATGAACTGACTGATATCCTGTCTGGTTGAATGAACTGACTGTCGTCCTGTCTGGTTGTATGAACTGACTGTCGTCCTGTCTGGTTGTATGAACTGACTGATATCCTGTCTGGTTGTATGAACTGACTGATATCCTGTCTGGTTGTATGAACTGACTGTCATCCTGTCTGGTTGTATGAACTGACTGTCGTCCTGTCTGGTTGTATGAACTGACTGTCGACCTGTCTGGTTGTATGAACTGACTGATATCCTGTCTGGTTGTATGAACTGACTGTCGTCCTGTCTGGTTGTATGAACTGACTGATATCCTGTCTGGTTGTATGAACTGACTGTTATCCTGTCTGGTTGAATGAACTGACTGTCGTCCTGTCTGGTTGTATGAACTGACCATTGTCCTGTCTGGTTGTATGAACTGACTGTCGTCCTGTCTGGTTGTATGAACTGACTGTCGTCCTGTCTGGTTGTATGAACTGACTGATATCCTGTCTAGGTGTATGAACTGACTGTCATCCTGTCTGGTTGTATGAACTGACTGATATCCTGTCTGGTTGTATGAACTGACTGTCATCCTGTCTGGTTGTATGAACTGACTGTCATCCTGTCTGGTTGTATGAACTGACCATCATCCTGTCTGGTTGTATGAACTGACTGTCGTCCTGTCTAGTTGTATGAACTGACTGATATCCTGTCTGGTTGTATGAACTGACTGATATCCTGTCTGGTTGTATGAACTGACTGTCATCCTGTCTGGTTGAATGAACTGACTGTCGTCCTGTCTGGTTGTATGAACTGACTGATATCCTGTCTGGTTGTATGAACTGACTGATATCATGTCTGGTTGTATGAACGGACTGTCGTCCTGTCTGGTTGTATGAACTGACTGTCGTCCTGTCTGGTTGAATGAACTGACTGTCGTCCTGTCTGGTTGTATGAACTGACTGTCGTCCTGTCTGGTTGTATGAACTGACTGTCGTCCTGTCTAGTTGTATGAACTGACTGATATCCTGTCTGGTTGTATGAACTGACTGATATCCTGTCTGGTTGTATGAACTGACTGTCATCCTGTCTGGTTGTATGAATTGACTGTCGTCATGTCTGGTTGTATGAACTGACTGTTGTCCTGTCTGGTTGAATGAACTGACTGTCGTCCTGTCTGGTTGTATGAACTGACTGTCATCCTGTCTGGTTGTATGAACTGACTGTCATCCTGTCTGGTTGTATGAACTGACTGATATCCTGTCTGGTTGAATGAACTGACTGTCGTCCTGTCTGGTTGTATGAACTGACTGTCGTCCTGTCTGGTTGTATGAACTGACTGTCGTCCTGTCTGGTTGTATGAACTGACTGATATCCTGTCTGGTTGTATGAACTGACTGATATCCTGTCTGGTTGTATGAACTGACTGTCATCCTGTCTGGTTGTATGAACTGACTGTCGTCCTGTCTGGTTGTATGAACTGACTGTCGACCTGTCTGGTTGTATGAACTGACTGATATCCTGTCTGGTTGTATGAACTGACTGTCGTCCTGTCTGGTTGTATGAACTGACTGATATCCTGTCTGGTTGTATGAACTGACTGTCGTCCTGTCTGGTTGTATGAACTGACTGATATCCTGTCTAGGTGTATGAACTGACTGTCATCCTGTCTGGTTGTATGAACTGACTGATATCCTGTCTGGTTGTATGAACTGACTGTCATCCTGTCTGGTTGTATGAACTGACTGTCATCCTGTCTGGTTGTATGAACTGACCATCGTCCTGTCTGGTTGTAAGAACTGACTGTCGTCCTGTCTAGTTGTATGAACTGACTGATATCCTGTCTGGTTGTATGAACTGACTGATATCCTGTCTGGTTGTATGAACTGACTGTCATCCTGTCTGGTTGTATGAACTGACTGTCGTCATGTCTGGTTGTATGAACTGACTGTCGTCCTGTCTGGTTGAATGAACTGACTGTCGTCCTGTCTGGTTGTATGAACTGACTGATATCCTGTCTGGTTGTATGAACTGACTGTCGTCCTGTCTGGTTGTATGAACTGACTGATATCCTGTCTGGTTGTATGAACTGACTGATATCCTGTCTGGTTGTATGAACTGACTGTCATCCTGTCTGGTTGTATGAACTGACTGTCATCCTGTCTGGTTGTATGAACTGACTGATATCCTGTCTGGTTGAATGAACTGACTGTCGTCCTGTCTGGTTGTATGAACTGACTGTCGTCCTGTCTGGTTGTATGAACTGACTGTCGTCCTGTCTGGTTGTATGAACTGACTGATATCCTGTCTGGTTGTATGAACTGACTGATATCCTGTCTGGTTGTATGAACTGACTGTCGTCCTGTCTGGTTATATGAACTGACTGATATCCTGTCTGGTTGTATGAACTGACTGATATCCTGTCTGGTTGTATGAACTGACTGATATCCTGTCTGGTTGTATGAACTGACTGTCGTCCTGTCTGGTTGTATGAACTGACCATCGTCCTGTCTGGTTGTATGAACTGACCATCGTCCTGTCTGGTTGTATGAACTGACTGATATCCTGTCTGGTTGTATGAACTGACTGATATCCTGTCTGGTTGTATGAACTGACTGATATCCTGTCTGGTTGTATGAACTGACTGATATCCTGTCTGGTTGTATGAACTGACTGTCATCCTGTCTGGTTGTATGAACTGACTGTCTTCCTGTCTGGTTGTATGAACTGACTGTCGTCCTGTTTGGTTGTATGAACTGACTGTCGTCCTGTCTGGTTGTATGAACTGACTGATATCCTGTCTGGTTGTATGAACTGACTGATATCCTGTCTGGTTGTATGAACTGACTGTCATCCTGTCTGGTTGTATGAACTGACTGTCATCCTGTCTGGTTGTATGAACTGACTATTATCATGTCTGGTTGAATGAACTGACTGTCGTCCTGTCTGGTTGTATGAACTGACTGTCGTCCTGTCTGGTTGTATGAACCGACTGTCGTCCTGTCTGGTTGTATGAACTGACTGATATCCTGTCTGGTTGTATGAACTGACTGATATCCTGTCTGGTTGTATGAACTGACTGTCGTCCTGTCTGGTTGTATGAACTGACTGTCGTCCTGTCTGGTTGTATGAACTGACTGATATCCTGTCTGGTTGTATGAACTGACTGATATCCTGTCTGGTTGTATGAACTGACTGTCATCCTGTCTGGTTGTATGAACTGACTGTCGTCCTGTCTGGTTGTATGAACTGACTGTCGACCTGTCTGGTTGTATGAACTGACTGATATCCTGTCTGGTTGTATGAACTGACTGTCGTCCTGTCTGGTTGTATGAACTGACTGATATCCTGTCTGGTTGTATGAACTGACTGTTATCCTGTCTGGTTGAATGAACTGACTGTCGTCCTGTCTGGTTGTATGAACTGACCATTGTCCTGTCTGGTTGTATGAACTGACTGTCGTCCTGTCTGGTTGTATGAACTGACTGTCGTCCTGTCTGGTTGTATGAACTGACTGATATCCTGTCTAGGTGTATGAACTGACTGTCATCCTGTCTGGTTGTATGAACTGACTGATATCCTGTCTGGTTGTATGAACTGACTGTCATCCTGTCTGGTTGTATGAACTGACTGTCATCCTGTCTGGTTGTATGAACTGACCATCATCCTGTCTGGTTGTATGAACTGACTGTCGTCCTGTCTAGTTGTATGAACTGACTGATATCCTGTCTGGTTGTATGAACTGACTGATATCCTGTCTGGTTGTATGAACTGACTGTCATCCTGTCTGGTTGAATGAACTGACTGTCGTCCTGTCTGGTTGTATGAACTGACTGATATCCTGTCTGGTTGTATGAACTGACTGATATCATGTCTGGTTGTATGAACGGACTGTCGTCCTGTCTGGTTGTATGAACTGACTGTCGTCCTGTCTGGTTGAATGAACTGACTGTCGTCCTGTCTGGTTGTATGAACTGACTGTCGTCCTGTCTGGTTGTATGAACTGACTGTCGTCCTGTCTAGTTGTATGAACTGACTGATATCCTGTCTGGTTGTATGAACTGACTGATATCCTGTCTGGTTGTATGAACTGACTGTCATCCTGTCTGGTTGTATGAATTGACTGTCGTCATGTCTGGTTGTATGAACTGACTGTTGTCCTGTCTGGTTGAATGAACTGACTGTCGTCCTGTCTGGTTGTATGAACTGACTGTCATCCTGTCTGGTTGTATGAACTGACTGTCATCCTGTCTGGTTGTATGAACTGACTGATATCCTGTCTGGTTGAATGAACTGACTGTCGTCCTGTCTGGTTGTATGAACTGACTGTCGTCCTGTCTGGTTGTATGAACTGACTGTCGTCCTGTCTGGTTGTATGAACTGACTGATATCCTGTCTGGTTGTATGAACTGACTGATATCCTGTCTGGTTGTATGAACTGACTGTCATCCTGTCTGGTTGAATGAACTGACTGTCGTCCTGTCTGGTTGTATGAACTGACTGTCGACCTGTCTGGTTGTATGAACTGACTGATATCCTGTCTGGTTGTATGAACTGACTGTCGTCCTGTCTGGTTGTATGAACTGACTGATATCCTGTCTGGTTGTATGAACTGACTGTTATCCTGTCTGGTTGAATGAACTGACTGTCGTCCTGTCTGGTTGTATGAACTGACCATTGTCCTGTCTGGTTGTATGAACTGACCATCGTCCTGTCTGGTTGTATGAACTGACTGATATCCTGTCTGGTTGTATGAACTGACTGTCGTCCTGTCTGGTTGTATGAACTGACTGTCGTCCTGTCTGGTTGTATGAACTGACTGATATCCTGTCTGGTTGTATGAACTGACTGTCATCCTGTCTGGTTGTATGAACTGACTGTCGTCCTGTCTGGTTGTATGAACTGACTGATATCCTGTCTGGTTGTATGAACTGACTGTCATCCTGTCTGGTTGTATGAACTGACTGTCGTCCTGTCTGGTTGTATGAACTGACTGTTCCCTGTCTGGTTGTATGAACTGACTGATATCCTGTCTGGTTGTATGAACTGACTGATATCCTGTCTGGTTGTATGAACTGACTGTCGTCCTGTCTGGTTGTATGAACTGACTGTCGTCCTGTCTGGTTGTATGAACTGACTGATATCCTGTCTGGTTGTATGAACTGACTGATATCCTGTCTGGTTGTATGAACTGACTGTCATCCTGTCTGGTTGTATGAACTGACTGTCGTCCTGTCTGGTTGTATGAACTGACTGTCGACCTGTCTGGTTGTATGAACTGACTGATATCCTGTCTGGTTGTATGAACTGACTGTCGTCCTGTCTGGTTGTATGAACTGACTGTCGTCCTGTCTGGTTGTATGAACTGACTGATATCCTGTCTGGTTGTATGAACTGACTGATATCCTGTCTGGTTGTATGAACTGACTGTCATCCTGTCTGGTTGTATGAACTGACTGTCGTCCTGTCTGGTTGTATGAACTGACTGTCGACCTGTCTGGTTGTATGAACTGACTGATATCCTGTCTGGTTGTATGAACTGACTGTCGTCCTGTCTGGTTGTATGAACTGACTGATATCCTGTCTGGTTGTATGAACTGACTGTTATCCTGTCTGGTTGAATGAACTGACTGTCGTCCTGTCTGGTTGTATGAACTGACCATTGTCCTGTCTGGTTGTATGAACTGACTGTCGTCCTGTCTGGTTGTATGAACTGACTGTCGACCTGTCTGGTTGTATGAACTGACTGATATCCTGTCTGGTTGTATGAACTGACTGTCATCCTGTCTGGTTGTATGAACTGACTGATATCCTGTCTGGTTGTATGAACTGACTGTTATCCTGTCTGGTTGAATGAACTGACTGTCGTCCTGTCTGGTTGTATGAACTGACCATTGTCCTGTCTGGTTGTATGAACTGACTGTCGTCCTGTCTGGTTGTATGAACTGACTGTCGTCCTGTCTGGTTGTATGAACTGACTGATATCCTGTCTGGTTGTATGAACTGACTGTCGTCCTGTCTGGTTGTATGAACTGACCATTGTCCTGTCTGGTTGTATGAACTGACTGTCGTCCTGTCTGGTTGTATGAACTGACTGTCGTCCTGTCTGGTTGTATGAACTGACTGATATCCTGTCTGGTTGTATGAACTGACTGTCATCCTGTCTGGTTGTATGAACTGACTGTCGACCTGTCTGGTTGTATGAACTGACTGATATCCTGTCTGGTTGTATGAACTGACTGTCGTCCTGTCTGGTTGTATGAACTGACTGATATCCTGTCTGGTTGTATGAACTGACTGTTATCCTGTCTGGTTGAATGAACTGACTGTCGTCCTGTCTGGTTGTATGAACTGACCATTGTCCTGTCTGGTTGTATGAACTGACTGTCGTCCTGTCTGGTTGTATGAACTGACTGTCGACCTGTCTGGTTGTATGAACTGACTGATATCCTGTCTGGTTGTATGAACTGACTGTCATCCTGTCTGGTTGTATGAACTGACTGATATCCTGTCTGGTTGTATGAACTGACTGTTATCCTGTCTGGTTGAATGAACTGACTGTCGTCCTGTCTGGTTGTATGAACTGACCATTGTCCTGTCTGGTTGTATGAACTGACTGTCGTCCTGTCTGGTTGTATGAACTGACTGTCGTCCTGTCTGGTTGTATGAACTGACTGATATCCTGTCTGGTTGTATGAACTGACTGTCATCCTGTCTGGTTGTATGAACTGACTGTCATCCTGTCTGGTTGTATGAACTGACCATCGTCCTGTCTGGTTGTATGAACTGACTGTCGTCCTGTCTAGTTGTATGAACTGACTGATATCCTGTCTGGTTGTATGAACTGACTGATATCCTGTCTGGTTGTATGAACTGACTGATATCCTGTCTGGTTGAATGAACTGACTGTCGTCCTGTCTGGTTGTATGAACTGACTGTCGTCCTGTCTGGTTGTATGAACTGACTGATATCCTGTCTGGTTGTATGAACGGACTGTCGTCCTGTCTGGTTGTATGAACTGACTGTCGTCCTGTCTGGTTGAATGAACTGACTGTCATCCTGTCTGGTTGTATGAACTGACTGTCGTCCTGTCTGGTTGTATGAACTGACTGTCGTCCTGTCTGGTTGTATGAACTGACTGTCGTCCTGTCTGGTTGAATGAACTGACTGTCATCCTGTCTGGTTGTATGAACTGACTGTCGTCCTGTCTGGTTGTATGAACTGACTGTCGTCCTGTCTGGTTGTATGAACTGACTGTCGTCCTGTCTGGTTGTATGAACGGTGTGTTTTGTCTTGTCCTGCTGATATCCCTCAACTCACCATCTCACACTAGCTGTGGAGTTCCATAATAATCATCAATCAATCGATCGATCAATAACTATCTTTTTATTAGTGAAGCTATAATTCCCTGAAATCAATCACAACAACATCACTGATTAGGGTCCACCCTCACTCCGTGGCCCTGTGCTTCACAGTGCGGTATGGGGGATTTGATTGACAGCTGTTCTGAACTTCAAGTTGCCCTCATCCCTCCTGCTGATTGGTTAACTTTTGCACGTTTTGTTGTCTGAGTGGGGAAATGCTGTAAATGTAGAGAACTCAACGGATTTTGAAAGATGAGACATTGAGGATTAGAATAAATATGTCATATGAGCAAGCCAAACACAAGAGAGTCCACATCACATTTCCATAAAACTCATGTAATATAGTGTCAACGTTGATCACCATGTTAGATGTACAGTTACATCCTATGTGAACCAAAATTATGGGACAAACTGATTACTGTTCAGCTCCTCATCTAGGGACAGACTGATTACTGTTCAGCTCCTCATCTAGGGACAGACTGATTACTGTTAAGCTCCTCATCTAGGGACAGACTGATTACTGTCCAGCACCTCTCCTCTGTTACTGTCGAGCACCTCCTCTAGGGACAGTGTGATTACTGTCCAACACCTCCTCTAAGGACAGACGAATTACTGTCCAGCACCTCCGCCAGGGACAGACTGATTACTGTTCAACACCTCCTCTAGGGACAGACTGATTACTGTCCAGCACCTCCTCTAGGGACAGACTGATTACTGTCCTGCACCTCCTCTAGGGACAGACTGATTACTGTCCAGCACCTCCTCTAGGGACAGACTGATTACTGTCCAGCACCTATCCTCTGTTACTGTCCAGCACCTCCTCTAGGGACAGTGTGATTACTGTCCAACACCTCCTCTAAGGACAGACTAATTACTGTCCAGCCCCTCCTCTAGGGACAGACTGATTACTGTCCAGCATCTCCTCTAGGGACAGTGTGATACTGTCCAGCACCTCCTCCAGGGACAAAACGTATTAATGTCCAGCACCTCCTCTAGGGACAGACTGATAACTGTCCAGCACCTCCTCCAGGGACAGACTGATTACTGTCCAGCACCTCCTCTAGGGACAGTGTGATTACTGTCCAGTCCTCCAGGGACAGACTTATTACTGTCCAGCACCTCCTCTAGGGACAGACTGATTACTGTCCAGCTCCTGCTCTAGGGACAGACAGATTACTGTCCAGCACCTATCCTCTGTTACTGTCCAGCACCTCCTCTCGGGACAGTGTGATTACTGTCCAACACCTCCTCTAAGGACAGACTAATTACTGTCCAGCACCTCCTCTAGGGACAGACTGATTACTGTCCAGCACCTCCTCCAGGGACAGACTGATTACTGACCAGCACCTCCTCCAGGGACAGACTGATTACTGTCCAGCACCTCCTCTAGGGACAGTGTGATTACTGTCCAACACCTCCTCTAGGGACAGACTGATTACTGTCCAGCACCTCCTCTAGGGACAGTGTGATTACTGTCCAACACCTCCTCAGGGACAGACTTATTACTGTCCAGCACCTCCAGGGACAGACTGATTACTGTCCAGCTCAGGGACAGACAGATTACTGTCCAGCACCTCCTCTAGGGACAGTGTGATTACTGTCCAGCACCTCCTACAGGGATAGACTTATTACTGTCCAGCACCTCCTCCAGGGACAGACTGATTACTGTCCAGCACCTCCTCTAGGGACAGTGTGATTACTGTCCAACACCTCCTCTAGGGACAGACTGATTACTGTCCAGCACCTCCTCTAGGGACAGTGTGATTACTGTCCAACACCTCCTCCAGGGACAGACTTATTACTGTCCTGCACCTCCTCTAGGGACAGTGTGATTACTGTCCAGCACATCCTCTAGGGACAGTGTGATTACTGTCCAACACCTCCTCCAGGGACAGACTGATTACTGACCAGCACCTCCTCCAGGGACAGACTGATTACTGTCCAGCACCTCCTCTAGGGACAGTGTGATTACTGTCCAACGCCTCCTCCAGGGACAGATTTATTACTGTCCAGCACCTACTCTAAGGACAGACTGATTACTGTCCAGCACCTCCTCTAGGGACAGACTGATTACTGTCCTGCACCTCCTCCAGGGACAGACTTATTACTGTCCTGCACCTCCTCTAGGGACAGTGTGATTACTGTCCAGCACCTATCCTCTGTTACTGTCCAGCACCTCCTCTAGGGACAGTGTGATTACTGTCCAACACCACCTCTAAGGACAGACTAATTACTGTCCAGCACCTCCTCTAGGGACAGACTGATTACTGTCCAGCACCTCCTCTAAGGACAGACTGACTACTGTCCAGCACCTCCTCTAGGGACAGACTGATTACTGTCCAACACCTTCTCTAGGGACAGACGGATTACTGACCAGCACCTCCTCCAGGGACAGACTGATTACTGTCCAGCACCTCCTCTAGGGACAGTGTGATTACTGTCCAACACCTCCTCCAGGGACAGACTTATTACTGTCCAGCACCTCCTCTAGGGACAGACTGATTACTGTCCAGCTCCTGCTCTAGGGACAGACATTACTATCCAGCACCTCCTCCAGGGACAGACTGATTACTGTCCTGCACCTCCTCCAGGGACAGACTGATTACTGTCCAGCACCTCCTCCAGGGACAGACTGATTACTGACCAGCACCTCCTCCAGGGACAGACTGATTACTGTCCAGCTCCTGCTCTAGGGACAGTGTGATTACTGTCCAACACCTCCTCTAGGGACAGACTGATTACTGTCCAGCACCTCCTCCAGGGACAGACTGATTACTGTCCAGCACCTCCTCTAGGGACAGTGTGATTACTGTCCAACACCTCCTCCAGGGACAGACTGATTACTGTCCAGCTCCTCCTCTAGGGACAGACTGATTACTATCCAGCACCTCCTCCAGGGACAGACTGATTACTGTCCAGCACCTCCTCCAGGGACAGACTGATTACTGACCAGCACCTCCTCCAGGGACAGACTGATTACTGTCCAGCTCCTGCTCTAGGGACAGTGTGATTACTGTCCAACGCCTCCTCTAGGGACAGACTGATTACTGTCCAGCACCTCCTCTAGGGACAGTGTGATTACTGTCCAACACCTCCTCCAGGGATAGACTTATTACTGTCCAGCACCTCCTCCAGGGACAGACTGATTACTGACCAGCACCTCCTCTAGGGACAGTGTGATTACTGTCCAACACATCCTCTAGGGACAGACTGATTACTGTCCAGCACATCCTCTAGGGACAGTGTGATTACTGTCCAACACCTCCTCTAGGGACAGACTGATTACTGTCCAGCACCTCCTCTAGGGACAGACGGATTACTGACCAGCACCTCCTCCAGGGACAGACTGATTACTGTCCAGCACCTCCTCTAGGGACAGTGTGATTACTGTCCAACACCTCCTCCAGGGACAGACTTATTACTGTCCAGCACCTCCTCTAGGGACAGACTGATTACTGTCCAGCTCCTGCTCTAGGGACAGTGTGATTACTGTCCAACACCTCCTCTAGGGACAGACTGATTACTGTCCAGCACCTCCTCTAGGGACAGTGTGATTACTGTCCAACACCTCCTCCAGGGACAGACTGATTACTGACCAGCACCTCCTCCAGGGACAGACTGATTACTGTCCAGCACATCCTCTAGGACAGTGTGATTACTGTCCAACACCTCCTCCAGGGACAGACTGATTACTGACCAGCACCTCCTCCAGGGACAGACTGATTACTGTCCAGCACCTCCTCTAGGGACAGTGTGATTACTGTCCAACGCCTCCTCCAGGGACAGACTGATTACTGTCCAGCACCTCCTCTAGGGACAGACTGATTACTATCCAGCACCTCCTCCAGGAACAGACTGATTACTGTCCTGCACCTCCTCCAGGGACAGACTTATTTCTGTCCTGCACCTCCTCTAGGGACAGTGTGATTACTGTCCAGCACCTATCCTCTGTTACTGTCCAGCACCTCCTCTAGGGACAGTGTGATTACTGTCCAACACCACCTCTAAGGACAGACTAATTACTGTCCAGCACCTCCTCTAGGGACAGACTGATTACTGTCCAGCACCTCCTCTAGGGACAGGCTGATTACTGTCCAACACCTTCTCTAGGGACAGACGGATTACTGACCAGCACCTCCTCCAGGGACAGACTGATTACTGTCCAGCACCTCCTCTAGGGACAGTGTGATTACTGTCCAACACCTCCTCCAGGGACAGACTTATTACTGTCCAGCACCTCCTCTAGGGACAGACTGATTACTGTCCAGCTCCTGCTCTAGGGACAGACTGATTACTATCCAGCACCTCCTCCAGGGACAGACTGA
This sequence comes from Oncorhynchus tshawytscha, assembly GCF_018296145.1. NCBI lineage: Eukaryota > Metazoa > Chordata > Actinopteri > Salmoniformes > Salmonidae > Oncorhynchus > Oncorhynchus tshawytscha. The sequence goes on along the minus strand of NW_024609615.1, from coordinate 128,765 downwards.
TTACTGTCCTGCACCTCCTCCAGGGACAGACTGATTACTGTCCAGCACCTCCTCCAGGGACAGACTGATTACTGACCAGCACCTCCTCCAGGGACAGACTGATTACTGTCCAGCTCCTGCTCTAGGGACAGTGTGATGACTGTCCAACACCTCCTCTAGGGACAGACTGATTACTGAGCACCTCCTCCAGGGACAGACTGATTACTGACCAGCACCTCCTCCAGGGACAGACTGATTACTGTCCAACACCTCCTCCAGGGACAGACTGATTACTGACCAGCACCTCCTCCAGGGACAGACTGATTACTGTCCAGCACCTCCTCTAGGGACAGACTGATTACTGTCCAGCTCCTGCTCTAGGGACAGACTGATTACTATCCAGCACCTCCTCCAGGGACAGACTGATTACTGTCCAGCACCTCCTCCAGGGACAGACTGATTACTGACCAGCACCTCCTCCAGGGACAGACTGATTACTGTCCAGCTCCTGCTCTAGGGACAGTGTGATTACTGTCCAACGCCTCCTCTAGGGACAGACTGATTACTGTCCAGCACCTCCTCTAGGGACAGTGTGATTACTGTCCAACACCTCCTCCAGGGATAGACTTATTACTGTCCAGCACCTCCTCCAGGGACAGACTGATTACTGACCAGCACCTCCTCTAGGGACAGTGTGATTACTGTCCAACACCTCCTCCAGGGACAGACTGATTACGGTCCAGCACCTCCTCTAGGGACAGTGTGATTACTGTCCAACACCTCCTCTAGGGACAGACTGATTACTGTCCAGCTCCTGCTCTAGGGACAGTGTGATTACTGTCCAACACCTCCTCTAGGGACAGACTGATTACTGTCCAGCACCTCCTCTAGGGACAGTGTGATTACTGTCCAGCACCTATCCTCTGTTACTGTCCAGCACCTCCTCTAGGGACAGTGTGATTACTGTCCAACACCACCTCTAAGGACAGACTAATTACTGTCCAGCACCTCCTCTAGGGACAGACTGATTACTGTCCAGCACCTCCTCTAGGGACAGACTGATTACTGTCCAGCACCTCCTCTAGGGACAGACTGATTACTGTCCAGCACCTCCTCTAGGGACAGTGTGATTACTGTCCAGCACCTCCTCCAGGGACAAAACGTATTAATGTCCAGCACCTCCTCTAGGGACAGACTGATTACTGTCCAGCACCTCCTCCAGGGACAGACTGATTACTGTCCAGCACCTCCTCCAGGGACAGACTGATTACTGTCCAGCACCTCCTCCAGGGACAGACTGATTACTGACCAGCACCTCCTCCAGGGACAGACTGATTACTGTCCAGCACCTCCTCTAGGGACAGTGTGATTACTGACCAGCACCTCCTCCAGGGACAGACTGATTACTGTCCAGCACCTCCTCTAGGGACAGTGTGATTACTGTCCAACGCCTCCTCCAGGGACAGACTGATTACTGTCCAGCACCTCCTCTAGGACAGACTGATTACTGTCCAGCACCTCCTCTAGGGACAGACTGATTACTGTCCAGCACCTCCTCCAGGGACAGACTGATTACTGTCCAGCTCCTCCTCTAGGGACAGTGTGATTACTGTCCAACACCTCCTCCAGGGACAGACTGATTACTGTCCAGCACCTCCTCCAGGGACAGACTGATTACTGTCCAGCACCTCCTCTAGGGACAGTGTGATTACTGTCCAACACCTCCTCCAGGGACAGACTGATTACTGTCCAGCACCTCCTCTAGGGACAGACTGATTACTGATTACCAGCACCTCCTCCAGGGGAACAGACTGATTACTGTCCTGCACCTCCTCCAGGGACAGACTTATTACTGTCCTGCACCTCCTCTAGGGACAGTGTGATTACTGTCCAGCACCTATCCTCTGTTACTGTCCAGCACCTCCTCTAGGGACAGTGTGATTACTGTCCAACACCACCTCTAAGGACAGACTAATTACTGTCCAGCACCTCCTCTAGGGACAGACTGATTACTGTCCAGCACCTCCTCTAGGGACAGACTGATTACTGTCCAGCACCTCCTCTAGGGACAGACTGATTACTGTCCAACACCTCTAGGGACAGACGGATTACTGACCAGCACCTCCTCCAGGGACAGACTGATTACTGTCCAGCACCTCCTCTAGGGACAGTGTGATTACTGTCCAACACCTCCTCCAGGGACAGACTTATTACTGTCCAGCACCTCCTCTAGGGACAGACTGATTACTGTCCAGCTCCTGCTCTAGGGACAGACTGATTACTATCCAGCACCTCCTCCAGGGACAGACTGATTACTGTCCTGCACCTCCTCCAGGGACAGACTGATTACTGTCCAGCACCTCCTCCAGGGACAGACTGATTACTGACCAGCACCTCCTCCAGGGACAGACTGATTACTGTCCAGCTCCTGCTCTAGGGACAGTGTGATTACTGTCCAACACCTCCTCTAGGGACAGACTGATTACTGTCCAGCACCTCCTCCAGGGACAGACTGATTACTGACCAGCACCTCCTCCAGGGACAGACTGATTACTGTCCAGCACCTCCTCTAGGGACAGTGTGATTACCCAACACCTCCTCCAGGGACAGACTGATTACTGTCCAGCTCCTGCTCTAGGGACAGACTGATTACTATCCAGCACCTCCTCCAGGGACAGACTGATTACTGTCCAGCACCTCCTCCAGGGACAGACTGATTACTGACCAGCACCTCCTCCAGGGACAGACTGATTACTGTCCAGCTCCTGCTCTAGTGACAGTGTGATTACTGTCCAACGCCTCCTCTAGGGACAGACTGATTACTGTCCAGCACCTCCTCTAGGGACAGTGTGATTACTGTCCAACACCTCCTCCAGGGATAGACTTATTACTGTCCAGCACCTCCTCCAGGGACAGACTGATTACTGTCCAGCACCTCCTCTAGGGACAGTGTGATTACTGTCCAACACCTCCTCTAGGGACAGACTGATTACTGTCCAGCACCTCCTCTAGGGACAGTGTGATTACTGTCCAACACCTCCTCCAGGGACAGACTTATTACTGTCCTGCACCTCCTCTAGGGACAGTGTGATTACTGTCCAACACCTCCTCCAGGGACAGACTGATTACTGACCAGCATCTCCTCCAGGGACAGACTGATTACTGTCCAGCACCTCCTCTAGGGACAGACTGATTACTGTCCAGCACCTACTCTAAGGACAGACTGATTACTGTCCAGCACCTCCTCTAGGGACAGACTGATTACTGTCCTGCACCTCCTCCAGGAACAGACTGATTACTGTCCTGCACCTCCTCCAGGGACAGACTTATTACTGTCCTGCACCTCCTCTAGGGACAGTGTGATTACTGTCCAGCACCTATCCTCTGTTACTGTCCAGCACCTCCTCTAGGGACAGTGTGATTACTGTCCAACACCACCTCTAAGGACAGACTAATTACTGTCCAGCACCTCCTCTAGGGACAGACTGATTACTGTCCAGCACCTCCTCTAGGGACAGACTGACTGTCCAGCACCTTACAGACTGTTACCAGCACCTTCTCTAGGGACAGACTGATTACTGACCAGCACCTCCTCCAGGGACAGACTGATTACTGTCCAGCACCTCCTCTAGGGACAGTGTGATTACTGTCCAACGCCTCCTCCAGGGACAGACTTATTACTGTCCAGCACCTCCTCTAAGGACAGACTGATTACTGTCCAGCACCTCCTCTAGGGACAGACTGATTACTATCCAGCACCTCCTCCAGGAACAGACTGATTACTGTCCTGCACCTCCTCCAGGGACAGACTGATTACTGTCCAGCACCTCCTCCAGGGACAGACTGATTACTGACCAGCACCTCCTCCAGGGACAGACTGATTACTGTCCAGCTCCTGCTCTAGGGACAGACTGATTACTATCCAGCACCTCATCTAGGGACAGACTGATTACTGTCCAGCACCCCCTCCAGGGACAGACTGATTACTGACCAGCACCTCCTCCAGGGACAGACTGATTACTGTCCAGCACCTCCTCTAGGGACAGTGTGATTACTGTCCAACACCTCCTCCAGGGACAGACTGATTACTGTCCAGCTCCTGCTCTAGGGACAGACTGATTACTATCCAGCACCTCCTCCAGGGACAGACTGATTACTGTCCAGCACCTCCTCCAGGGACAGACTGATTACTGACCAGCACCTCCTCCAGGGACAGACTGATTACTGTCCAGCACCTCCTCTAGGGACAGTGTGATTACTGTCCAACACCTCCTCTAGGGACAGACTGATTACTGTCCAGCACCTCCTCTAGGGACAGTGTGATTACTGTCCAGCACCTCCTCCAGGGACAGACTGATTACTGTCCAGCACCTCCTCCAGGGACAGACTGATTACTGTCCAGCACCTCCTCCAGGGACAAAACGTATTAATGTCCAGCACCTCCTCTAGGGACAGACTGATAACTGTCCAGCACCTCCTCCAGGGACAGACTGATTACTGTCCAGCACCTCCTCTAGGGACAGTGTGATTACTGTCCAACACCTCCTCTAGGGACAGACTGATTACTGTCCTGCACCTCCTCCAGGGACAGACTGATTACTGACCAGCACCTCCTCCAGGGACAGACTGATTACTGTCCAGCACCTCCTCTAGAGACAGTGTGATTACTGTCCAACACCTCCTCTAGGGACAGACTGATTACTGTCCAGCACCTCCTCTAGGGACAGAGGGACAGACTGATTACTGTCCAGCACCTCCTCCAGGGACAGACTGATTACTGACCAGCACCCTCCAGGGACAGACTGATTACTGTCCAGCTCCTGCTCTAGGGACAGTGTGATTACTGTCCAACACCTCCTCTAGGGACAGACTGATTACTGTCCAGCACCTCCTCTAGGGACAGTGTGATTACTGTCCAACACCTCCTCCAGGGATAGACTTATTACTGTCCAGCACCTCCTCCAGGGACAGACTGATTACTGACCAGCACCTCCTCTAGGGACAGACTGATTACTGTCCAACACCTCCTCTAGGGACAGACTGATTACTGTCCAGCACCTCCTCTAGGGACAGTGTGATTACTGTCCAACACCTCCTCCAGGGACAGACTGATTACTGACCAGCACCTCCTCTAGGGACAGTGTGATTACTGTCCAACACCTCCTCCAGGGACAGACTGATTACTGTCCAGCACCTCCTCTAGGGACAGACTGATTACTGTCCAACACCTTCTCTAGGGACAGACTCTGGCCAGCACCTCCTCCAGGGACAGACTGATTACTGTCCAGCACCTCCTCTAGGGACAGACTGATTACTATCCAGCACCTCCTCCAGGGAACAGACTGATTACTGTCCTGCACCTCCTCCAGGGACAGACTTATTACTGTCCTGCACCTCCTCTAGGGACAGTGTGATTACTGTCCAGCACCTATCCTCTGTTACTGTCCAGCACCTCCTCTAGGGACAGTGTGATTACTGTCCAACACCACCTCTAAGGACAGACTAATTACTGTCCAGCACCTCCTCTAGGGACAGACTGATTACTGTCCAGCACCTCCTCTAAGGACAGACTGACTACTGTCCAGCACCTCCTCTAGGGACAGACTGATTACTGTCCAACACCTTCTCTAGGGACAGACGGATTACTGACCAGCACCTCCTCCAGGGACAGACTGATTACTGTCCAGCACCTCCTCTAGGGACAGTGTGATTACTGTCCAACACCTCCTCCAGGGACAGACTTATTACTGTCCAGCACCTCCTCTAGGGACAGACTGATTACTGTCCAGCTCCTGCTCTAGGGACAGACTGATTACTATCCAGCACCTCCTCCAGGGACAGACTGATTACTGTCCTGCACCTCCTCCAGGGACAGACTGATTACTGTCCAGCACCTCCTCCAGGGACAGACTGATTACTGACCAGCACCTCCTCCAGGGACAGACTGATTACTGTCCAGCTCCTGCTCTAGGGACAGTGTGATTACTGTCCAACACCTCCTCTAGGGACAGACTGATTACTGTCCAGCACCCCTCCAGGGACAGACTGATTACTGACCAGCACCTCCTCCAGGGACAGACTGATTACTGTCCAGCACCTCCTCTAGGGACAGTGTGATTACTGTCCAACACCTCCTCCAGGGACAGACTGATTACTGTCCAGCTCCTGCTCTAGGGACAGACTGATTACTATCCAGCACCTCCTCCAGGGACAGACTGATTACTGTCCAGCACCTCCTCCAGGGACAGACTGATTACTGACCAGCACCTCCTCCAGGGACAGACTGATTACTGTCCAGCTCCTGCTCTAGTGACAGTGTGATTACTGTCCAACGCCTCCTCTAGGGACAGACTGATTACTGTCCAGCACCTCCTCTAGGGACAGTGTGATTACTGTCCAACACCTCCTCCAGGGATAGACTTATTACTGTCCAGCACCTCCTCCAGGGACAGACTGATTACCCAGCACCTCCTCTAGGGACAGTGTGATTACTGTCCAACACCTCCTCTAGGGACAGACTGATTACTGTCCAGCACCTCCTCTAGAGACAGTGTGATTACTGTCCAACACCTCCTCTAGGGACAGACTGATTACTGTCCAGCACCTCCTCTAGGGACAGTGTGATTACTGTCCAACACCTCCTCTAGGGACAGACGTATTACTGTCCAGCACCTCCTCTAGGGACAGACTGATTACTGTCCAACACCTCCTCCAGGGACAGACTGATTACTGACCAGCACCTCCTCCAGGGACAGACTGATTACTGTCCAGCACCTCCTCTAGGGACAGTGTGATTACTGTCCAACGCCTCCTCCAGGGACAGACTTATTACTGTCCAGCACCTCCTCTAAGGACAGACTGATTACTGTCCAGCACCTCCTCTAGGGACAGTGTGATTACTGTCCAATACCTCCTCCAGGGACAGACTTATTACTGTCCAGCACCTCCTCTAGGGACAGACTGATTACTGTCCAGCACCTCCTCTAGGGACAGTGTGATTACTGTCCAACACCTCCTCCAGGGACAGACTGATTACTGACCAGCACCTCCTCCAGGGACAGACTGATTACTGTCCAGCACCTCCTCTAGGGACAGTGTGATTACTGTCCAACACCTCCTCCAGGGACAGACTGATTACTGTCCAGCACCTCCTCTAGGGACAGACTGATTACTATCCAGCACCTCCTCCAGGAACAGACTGATTACTGTCCTGCACCTCCTCCAGGGACAGACTTATTTCTGTCCTGCACCTCCTCTAGGGACAGTGTGATTACTGTCCAGCACCTATCCTCTGTTACTGTCCAGCACCTCCTCTAGGGACAGTGTGATTACTGTCCAACACCACCTCTAAGGACAGACTAATTACTGTCCAGCACCTCCTCTAGGGACAGACTGATTACTGTCCAGCACCTCCTCTAGGGACAGGCTGATTACTGTCCAACACCTTCTCTAGGGACAGACTGATTACTGACCAGCACCTCCTCCAGGGACAGACTGATTACTGTCCAGCACCTCCTCTAGGGACAGTGTGATTACTGTCCAGCACCTCCTCCAGGGACAGACTTATTACTGTCCAGCACCTCCTCTAGGGACAGACTGATTACTGTCCAGCTCCTGCTCTAGGGACAGACTGATTACTATCCAGCACCTCCTCCAGGGACAGACTGATTACTGTCCTGCACCTCCTCCAGGGACAGACTGATTACTGTCCAGCACCTCCTCCAGGGACAGACTGATTACTGTCCAGCACCTCCTCCAGGGACAGACTGATTACTGTCCAGCTCCTGCTCTAGGGACAGTGTGATGACTGTCCAACACCTCCTCTAGGGACAGACTGATTACTGTCCAGCACCTCCTCCAGGGACAGACTGATTACTGACCAGCACCTCCTCCAGGGACAGACTGATTACTGTCCAGCACCTCCTCTAGGGACAGTGTGATTACTGTCCAACACCTCCTCCAGGGACAGACTGATTACTGTCCAGCTCCTCCTCTAGGGACAGACTGATTACTATCCAGCACCTCCTCCAGGAACAGACTGATTACTGTCCTGCACCTCCTCCAGGGACAGACTTATTACTGTCCTGCACCTCCTCTAGGGACAGTGTGATTACTGTCCAGCACCTATCCTCTGTTACTGTCCAGCACCTCCTCTAGGGACAGTGTGATTACTGTCCAACACCACCTCTAAGGACAGACTAATTACTGTCCAGCACCTCCTCTAGGGACAGACTGATTACTGTCCAGCACCTCCTCTAGGGACAGACTGATTACTGTCCAGCACCTCCTCTAGGGACAGACTGATTACTGTCCAACACCTTCTCTAGGGACAGACCTGACCAGCACCTCCTCCAGGGACAGACTGATTACTGTCCAGCACCTCCTCTAGGGACAGTGTGATTACTGTCCAACACCTCCTCCAGGGACAGACTTATTACTGTCCAGCACCTCCTCTAGGGACAGACTGATTACTGTCCAGCTCCTGCTCTAGGGACAGACTGATTACTATCCAGCACCTCCTCCAGGGACAGACTGATTACTGTCCTGCACCTCCTCCAGGGACAGACTGATTACTGTCCAGCACCTCCTAGGGACAGACTGATTACCCAGCACCTCCTCCAGGGACAGACTGATTACTGTCCAGCTCCTGCTCTAGGGACAGTGTGATTACTGTCCAACACCTCCTCTAGGGACAGACTGATTACTGTCCAGCACCCCTCCAGGGACAGACTGATTACTGACCAGCACCTCCTCCAGGGACAGACTGATTACTGTCCAGCACCTCCTCTAGGGACAGTGTGATTACTGTCCAACACCTCCTCCAGGGACAGACTGATTACTGTCCAGCTCCTGCTCTAGGGACAGACTGATTACTATCCAGCACCTCCTCCAGGGACAGACTGATTACTGTCCAGCACCTCCTCCAGGGACAGACTGATTACTGACCAGCACCTCCTCCAGGGACAGACTGATTACTGTCCAGCTCCTGCTCTAGTGACAGTGTGATTACTGTCCAACACCTCCTCTAGGGACAGACTGATTACTGTCCAGCACCTCCTCTAGGGACAGTGTGATTACTGTCCAACACCTCCTCCAGGGATAGACTTATTACTGTCCAGCACCTCCTCCAGGGACAGACTGATTACTGACCAGCACCTCCTCTAGGGACAGTGTGATTACTGTCCAACACCTCCTCTAGGGACAGACTGATTACTGTCCAGCACCTCCTCTAGGGACAGTGTGATTACTGTCCAACACCTCCTCAGGGACAGACTGATTACTGACCAGCACCTCCTCTAGGGACAGTGTGATTACTGTCCAACACCTCCTCCAGGGACAGACTGATTACTGTCCAGCACCTCCTCTAGGGACAGACTGATTACTGTCCAGCACCTTCTCTAGGGACAGACTGATTACTGTCCAGCACCTCCTCCAGGGACAGACTGATTACTGTCCAGCACCTCCTCTAGGGAAGTGTGATTACTGTCCAACACCTCCTCCAGGGACAGACTTATTACTGTCCAGCACCTCCTCCAGGGACAGACTGATTACTGTCCAGCACCTCCTCTAGGGACAGTGTGATTACTGTCCAACACCTCCTCCAGGGACAGACTTATTACTGTCCTGCACCTCCTCTAGGGACAGTGTGATTACTGTCCAGCACATCCTCTAGGGACAGTGTGATTACTGTCCAACACCTCCTCCAGGGACAGACTGATTACTGACCAGCACCTCCTCCAGGGACAGACTGATTACTGTCCAGCACCTCCTCTAGGGACAGTGTGATTACTGTCCAACGCCTCCTCCAGGGACAGACTGATTACTGTCCAGCACCTCCTCTAGGGACAGACTGATTACTATCCAGCACCTCCTCCAGGAACAGACTGATTACTGTCCTGCACCTCCTCCAGGGACAGACTTATTTCTGTCCTGCACCTCCTCTAGGGACAGTGTGATTACTGTCCAGCACCTATCCTCTGTTACTGTCCAGCACCTCCTCTAGGGACAGTGTGATTACTGTCCAACACCACCTCTAAGGACAGACTAATTACTGTCCAGCACCTCCTCTAGGGACAGACTGATTACTGTCCAGCACCTCCTCTAGGGACAGGCTGATTACTGTCCAACACCTTCTCTAGGGACAGACGGATTACTGACCAGCACCTCCTCCAGGGACAGACTGATTACTGTCCAGCACCTCCTCTAGGGACAGTGTGATTACTGTCCAACACCTCCTCCAGGGACAGACTTATTACTGTCCAGCACCTCCTCTAGGGACAGACTGATTACTGTCCAGCTCCTGCTCTAGGGACAGACTGATTACTATCCAGCACCTCCTCCAGGGACAGACTGATTACTGTCCTGCACCTCCTCCAGGGACAGACTGATTACTGTCCAGCACCTCCTCCAGGGACAGACTGATTACTGACCAGCACCTCCTCCAGGGACAGACTGATTACTGTCCAGCTCCTGCTCTAGGGACAGTGTGATGACTGTCCAACACCTCCTCCAGGGACAGACTGATTACTGACCAGCACCTCCTCTAGGGACAGTGTGATTACTGTCCAACACATCCTCTAGGGACAGACTGATTACTGTCCAGCACATCCTCTAGGGACAGTGTGATTACTGTCCAACACCTCCTCTAGGGACAGACTGATTACTGTCCAGCACCTCCTCTAGGGACAGACTGATTACTATCCAGCACCTCCTCCAGGAACAGACTGATTACTGTCCTGCACCTCCTCCAAGGACAGACTTATTACTGTCCTGCACCTCCTCTAGGGACAGTGTGATTACTGTCCAGCACCTATCCTCTGTTACTGTCCAGCACCTCCTCTAGGGACAGTGTGATTACTGTCCAACACCACCTCTAAGGACAGACTAATTACTGTCCAGCACCTCCTCTAGGGACAGACTGATTACTGTCCAGCACCTCCTCTAGGGACAGACTGATTACTGTCCAGCACCTCCTCTAGGGACAGACTGATTACTGTCCAGCACCTCCTTCTAGGGACAGACTGATTACTGTCCAGCACCTCCTCTAAGGACAGACTGATTACGTTCCAGCATCTCCTCTAGGGACAGTGTGATTACTGTCCAGCACCTCCTCCAGGGACAGACTTATTACTGTCCAGCACCTCCTCTAGGGACAGACTGATTACTGTCCAGCTCCTGCTCTAGGGACAGACTGATTACTGTCCAGCACCTCCTCCAGGGACAGACTGATTACTGTCCAGCACCTCCTCCAGGGACAGACTGATTACTGTCCAGCACCTCCTCCAGGGACAGACTGATTACTGACCAGCACCTCCTCCAGGGACAGACTGATTACTGTCCAGCTCCTGCTCTAGGGACAGTGTGATTACTGTCCAACACCTCCTCTAGGGACAGACTGATTACTGTCCTGCACCTCCTCCAGGGACAGACTGATTACTGACCAGCACCTCCTCCAGGGACAGACTGATTACTGTCCAGCACCTCCTCTAGAGACAGTGTGATTACTGTCCAACACCTCCTCTAGGGACAGACTGATTACTGTCCAGCACCTCCTCTAGGGACAGTGTGATTACTGTCCAACACCTCCTCTAGGGACAGACGTATTACTGTCCAGCACCTCCTCCAGGGACAGACTGATTACTGACCAGCACCTCCTCTAGGGACAGTGTGATTACTGTCCAACACCTCCTCCAGGGACAGACTGATTACTGTCCAGCACCTCCTCTAGGGACAGTGTGATTACTGTCCAACACCTCCTCCAGGGACAGACTGATTACTGTCCAGCACCTCCTCTAGGGACAGTGTGATTACTGTCCAACACCTCCTCCAGGGACAGACTGATTACTGTCCAGCACCTCCTCTAGGGACAGACTGATTACTGTCCAACACCTTCTCTAGGGACAGACTGATTACTGACCAGCACCTCCTCCAGGGACAGACTGATTACTGTCCAGCACCTCCTCTAGGGACAGACTGTGATTACTGTCCAGCACCTCCTCCAGGGACAGACTGATTACTGACCAGCACCTCCTCCAGGGACAGACTGATTACTGTCCAGCACCTCCTCTAGGGACAGTGTGATTACTGTCCAACACCTCCTCTAGGGACAGACTGATTACTGTCCAGCACCTCCTCTAGGGACAGTGTGATTACTGTCCAACACCTCCTCCAGGGACAGACTTATTACTGTCCTGCACCTCCTCTAGGGACAGTGTGATTACTGTCCAGCACATCCTCTAGGGACAGTGTGATTACTGTCCAACACCTCCTCCAGGGACAGACTGATTACTGACCAGCACCTCCTCCAGGGACAGACTGATTACTGTCCAGCACCTCCTCTAGGGACAGTGTGATTACTGTCCAACACCTCCTCCAGGGACAGACTGATTACTGTCCAGCACCTCCTCTAGGGACAGACTGATTACTATCCAGCACCTCCTCCAGGGACAGACTGATTACTGTCCAGCACCTCCTCCAGGGACAGACTTATTTCTGTCCTGCACCTCCTCTAGGGACAGTGTGATTACTGTCCAGCACCTATCCTCTGTTACTGTCCAGCACCTCCTCTAGGGACAGTGTGATTACTGTCCAACACCACCTCTCCAGGACAGACTAATTACTGTCCAGCACCTCCTCTAGGGACAGACTGATTACTGTCCAGCACCTCCTCTAGGGACAGGCTGATTACTGTCCAGCACCTTCTCTAGGGACAGACGGATTACTGACCAGCACCTCCTCCAGGGACAGACTGATTACTGTCCAGCACCTCCTCTAGGGACAGTGTGATTACTGTCCAACACCTCCTCCAGGGACAGACTTATTACTGTCCAGCACCTCCTCTAGGGACAGACTGATTACTGTCCAGCTCCTGCTCTAGGGACAGACTGATTACTATCCAGCACCTCCTCCAGGGACAGACTGATTACTGTCCTGCACCTCCTCCAGGGACAGACTGATTACTGTCCAGCACCTCCTCCAGGGACAGACTGATTACTGACCAGCACCTCCTCCAGGGACAGACTGATTACTGTCCAGCTCCTGCTCTAGGGACAGTGTGATGACTGTCCAACACCTCCTCTAGGGACAGACTGATTACTGTCCAGCACCTCCTCCAGGGACAGACTGATTACTGACCAGCACCTCCTCCAGGGACAGACTGATTACTGTCCTGCACCTCCTCCAGGGACAGACTGATTACTGTCCAGCACCTCCTCCAGGGACAGACTGATTACTGACCAGCACCTCCTCCAGGGACAGACTGATTACTGTCCAGCTCCTGCTCTAGGGACAGACTGATTACTATCCAGCACCTCCTCCAGGGACAGACTGATTACTGTCCAGCTCCTGCTCTAGGGACAGTGTGATTACTGTCCAACGCCTCCTCTAGGGACAGACTGATTACTGTCCAGCACCTCCTCTAGGGACAGTGTGATTACTGTCCAACACCTCCTCCAGGGATAGACTTATTACTGTCCAGCACCTCCTCCAGGGACAGACTGATTACTGACCAGCACCTCCTCTAGGGACAGTGTGATTACTGTCCAACACATCCTCCAGGGACAGACTGATTACTGTCCAGCACCTCCTCTAGGGACAGTGTGATTACTGTCCAACACCTCCTCTAGGGACAGACTGATTACTGTCCAGCACCTCCTCTAGGGACAGTGTGATTACTGTCCAACACCTCCTCCAGGGACAGACTTATTACTGTCCTGCACCTCCTCTAGGGACAGTGTGATTACTGTCCAACACCTATCCTCTGTTACTGTCCAGCACCTCCTCTAGGGACAGTGTGATTACTGTCCAACACCACCTCTAAGGACAGACTAATTACTGTCCAGCACCTCCTCTAGGGACAGACTGATTACTGTCCAGCACCTCCTCTAGGGACAGACTGATTACTGTCCAGCACCTCCTCTAGGACAGACTGATTACTGTCCAGCACCTCCTCTAGGGACAGACTGATTACTGTCCAGCTCCTCCTCTAGGGACAAAACGTATTAATGTCCAGCACCTCCTCTAGGGACAGACTGATTACTGTCCAGCACCTCCTCCAGGGACAGACTGATTACTGACCAGCACCTCCTCCAGGGACAGACTGATTACTGTCCAGCACCTCCTCCAGGGACAAAACGTATTAATGTCCAGCACCTCCTCTAGGGACAGACTGATTACTGTCCAGCACCTCCTCCAGGGACAGACTGATTACTGACCAGCACCTCCTCTAGGGACAGACTGATTACTGTCCAGCACCTCCTCCAGGGACAGACTGATTACTGACCAGCACCTCCTCCAGGGACAGACTGATTACTGTCCAGCACCTCCTCTAGGGACAGTGTGATTACTGTCCAACGCCTCCTCCAGGGACAGACTTATTACTGTCCAGCACCTCCTCTAAGGACAGACTGATTACTGTCCAGCACCTCCTCTAGGGACAGACTGATTACTATCCAGCACCTCCTCCAGGAACAGACTGATTACTGTCCAGCACCTCCTCTAGGGACAGTGTGATTACTGTCCAACACCTCCTCCAGGGACAGACTTATTACTGTCCAGCACCTCCTCTAGGGACAGACTGATTACTGTCCAGCACCTCCTCCAGGGACAGACTGATTACTGTCCAGCACCTCCTCTAGGGACAGACTGATTACTATCCAGCACCTCCTCCAGGAACAGACTGATTACTGTCCTGCACCTCCTCCAGGGACAGACTTATTACTGTCCTGCACCTCCTCTAGGGACAGTGTGATTACTGTCCAGCACCTATCCTCTGTTACTGTCCAGCACCTCCTCTAGGGACAGTGTGATTACTGTCCAACACCACCTCTAAGGACAGACTAATTACTGTCCAGCACCTCCTCTAGGGACAGACTGATTACTGTCCAGCACCTCCTCTAAGGACAGACTGATTACTGTCCAGCACCTCCTCTAGGGACAGACTGATTACTGTCCAACACCTTCTCTAGGGACAGACGGATTACTGACCAGCACCTCCTCCAGGGACAGACTGATTACTGTCCAGCACCTCCTCTAGGGACAGTGTGATTACTGTCCAACACCTCCTCCAGGGACAGACTTATTACTGTCCAGCACCTCCTCTAGGGACAGACTGATTACTGTCCAGCTCCTGCTCTAGGGACAGACTGATTACTGAGTCCAGCACCTCCTCCAGGGACAGACTGATTACTGTCCTGCACCTCCTCCAGGGACAGACTGATTACTGTCCAGCACCTCCTCCAGGGACAGACTGATTACTGAGTGACCAGCACCTCCTCCAGGGACAGACTGATTACTGTCCAGCTCCTGCTCTAGGGACAGTGTGATTACTGTCCAACACCTCCTCTAGGGACAGACTGATTACTGTCCAGCACCTCCTCCAGGGACAGACTGATTACTGACCAGCACCTCCTCCAGGGACAGACTGATTACTGTCCAGCACCTCCTCTAGGGACAGTGTGATTACTGTCCAACACCTCCTCCAGGGACAGACTGATTACTGTCCAGCACCTCCTCTAGGGACAGACTGATTACTGTCCAGCACCTCCTCCAGGGACAGACTGATTACTGTCCAGCACCTCCTCCAGGGACAGACTGATTACTGACCAGCACCTCCTCCAGGGACAGACTGATTACTGTCCAGCTCCTGCTCTAGGGACAGTGTGATTACTGTCCAACACCTCCTCTAGGGACAGACTGATTACTGTCCAGCACCTCCTCTAGGGACAGTGTGATTACTGTCCAACACCTCCTCTAGGGACAGACTGATTACTGTCCAGCACCTCCTCTAGGGACAGTGTGATTACTGTCCAACACCTCCTCCAGGGACAGACTGATTACTGTCCTGCACCTCCTCTAGGGACAGTGTGATTACTGTCCAGCACATCCTCTAGGGACAGTGTGATTACTGTCCAACACCTCCTCCAGGGACAGACTGATTACTGACCAGCACCTCCTCCAGGGACAGACTGATTACTGTCCAGCACCTCCTCTAGGGACAGTGTGATTACTGTCCAACGCCTCCTCCAGGGACAGACTGATTACTGTCCAGCACCTCCTCTAGGGACAGACTGATTACTATCCAGCACCTCCTCCAGGAACAGACTGATTACTGTCCTGCACCTCCTCCAGGGACAGACTTATTTCTGTCCTGCACCTCCTCTAGGGACAGTGTGATTACTGTCCAGCACCTATCCTCTGTTACTGTCCAGCACCTCCTCTAGGGACAGACAATTACTGTCCAACACCACCTCTAAGGACAGACTAATTACTGTCCAGCACCTCCTCTAGGGACAGACTGATTACTGTCCAGCACCTCCTCTAGGGACAGGCTGATTACTGTCCAACACCTTCTCTAGGGACAGACGGATTACTGACCAGCACCTCCTCCAGGGACAGACTTATTACTGTCCTGCACCTCCTCTAGGGACAGTGTGATTACTGTCCAACACCTCCTCCAGGGACAGACTGATTACTGACCAGCATCTCCTCCAGGGACAGACTGATTACTGTCCAGCACCTCCTCTAGGGACAGACTGATTACTGTCCAGCTCCTGCTCTAGGGACAGACTGATTACTATCCAGCACCTCCTCCAGGGACAGACTGATTACTGTCCAGCACCTCCTCTAGGGACAGACTGATTACTGTCCAGCACCTGCTCTAGGGACAGACTGATTACTATCCAGCACCTCCTCCAGGGATAGACTTATTACTGTCCAGCACCTCCTCCAGGGACAGACTGATTACTGACCAGCACCTCCTCTAGGGACACAGTGTGATTACTGTCCAACACCTCCTCCAGGGACAGACTGATTACGGTCCAGCACCTCCTCTAGGGACAGTGTGATTACTGTCCAACACCTCCTCTAGGGACAGACTGATTACTGTCCAGCACCTCCTCTAGGGACAGTGTGATTACTGTCCAACACCTCCTCCAGGGACAGACTTATTACTGTCCTGCACCTCCTCTAGGGACAGTGTGATTACTGTCCAGCACCTATCCTCTGTTACTGTCCAGCACCCTCCTCTAGGGACAGTGTGATTACTGTCCAACACCACCTCTAAGGACAGACTAATTACTGTCCAGCACCTCCTCTAGGGACAGACTGATTACTGTCCAGCACCTCCTCTAGGGACAGACTGATTACTGTCCAGCACCTCCTCTAAGGACAGACTGATTACTGTCCAGCACCTCCTCTAGGGACAGACTGATTACTGTCCAGCTCCTCCTCTAGGGACAAAACGTGATTAATGTCCAGCACCTCTCTAGGGACAGACTGATTACTGTCCAGCACCTCCTCCAGGGACAGACTGATTACTGACCAGCACCTCCTCCAGGGACAGACTGATTACTGTCCAGCACCTCCTCCAGGGACAAAACGTATTAATGTCCAGCACCTCCTCTAGGGACAGACTGATTACTGTCCAGCACCTCCTCCAGGGACAGACTGATTACTGACCAGCACCTCCTCCAGGGACAGACTGATTACTGTCCAGCACCTCCTCTAGGGACAGTGTGATTACTGACCAGCACCTCCTCCAGGGACAGACTGATTACTGTCCAGCACCTCCTCTAGGGACAGTGTGATTACTGTCCAACGCCTCCTCCAGGGACAGACTTATTACTGTCCAGCACCTCCTCTAGGGACAGACTGATAACTGAGTCCAGCACCTCCTCCAGGAACAGACTGATTACTGTCCAGCACCTCCTCTAGGGACAGTGTGATTACTGTCCAACACCTCCTCCAGGGACAGACTTATTACTGTCCAGCACCTCCTCCAGGGACAGACTGATTACTGACCAGCACCTCCTCTTAGGGACAGTGTGATTACTGTCCAACACCTCCTCCAGGGACAGACTGATTACTGTCCAGCACCTCCTCTGGGACAGTGTGATTACTGTCCAAGACCTCCTCTAGGGACAGACTGATTACTGTCCAGCACCTCCTCTAGGGACAGTGTGATTACTGTCCAATACCTCCTCCAGGGACAGACTTATTACTGTCCAGCACCTCCTCTAGGGACAGACTGATTACTGACCAGCACCTCCTCTAGGGACAGTGTGATTACTGTCCAGCACCTCCTCTAGGGACAGTGTGATTACTGTCCAACACCACCTCTAAGGACAGACTAATTACTGTCCAGCACCTCCTCTAGGGACAGACTGATTACTGTCCAGCACCTCCTCTAGGGACAGATTGATTACTGTCCAGCTCCTGCTCTAGGGACAGACTGATTACTATCCAGCACCTCCTTCCAGGGACAGACTGATTACTGTCCTGAACCTCCTCCAGGGACAGACTGATTACTGTCCTGCACCTCCTCCAGGAACAGACTGAGTACTGTCCTGCATCTCCTCCAGGGACAGACTGATTACTGTCCTGCACCTCCTCTCCTCTGTTACTGTCCACCATACACCACTTCACCATTATTCACTGGTCAAAAGAGTGGTCAATGTTGCAGGGATTTCTGGGTACCAGACAGCAGACAGACAGCAGTGTCTTGACTTGATTCCTGTAAAAACTATTAAAGTACAGCAGCAATGATCACGATGGCCTCATACAGAGAGCACGACCCCATTGACCCAGTCAGAACCCGCCAGGCCTTATATGACCCAGTCAGAACCCATCGGGCCTCCCCCCTCTCATGGCATGCCTAAGTAAATGGCCTCCTTTGGCTTTGACTATTGACAGAGATGTCATCCCTGGAGTCCATATGCTGGCAAGCTGTCTATGAGTGAAGACAACCCCTGTCTCTGTCTATGAGTGAAGACAACCCCTGTCTCTGTCTGAGTTAAGACAACCTCTGTCTCTGTCTATGAGTGAAGACAACCCCTGTCTCTGAGTTAAGACAACCCCTGTCTCTGTCTATGAGTGAAGACAACCCCTGTCTCTCTGTCTATGAGTTAAGACAACCCCTGTCTCTCTGTCTCTGAGTTAAGACAACCCCTGTCTCTGTCTCTGAGTTAAGACAACCCCTGTCTCTGAGTTAAGACAACCCCTGTCTCTGAGTTAAGACAACCCCTGTCTATGAGTTAAGACAACCCCTGTCTCTGTCTATGAGTTAAGACAACCCCTGTCTCTGTCTCTGAGTTAAGACAACCCCTGTCTCTGTCTATGAGTTAAGACAACCCCTGTCTCTGAGTTAAGACAACCCCTGTCTCTGTCTATGAGTTAAGACAACCCCTGTCTCTGTCTATGAGTTAAGACAACCCCTGTCTCTGTCTATGAGTTAAGACAACCCCTGTCTCTGTCTATGAGTTAAGACAACCCCTGTGTCTATGAGTTAAGACAACCCCTGTCTATGAGTTAAGACAACCCCTGTCTCTCTATGAGTTAAGACAACCCCTGTCTCTCTGTGTCTCTCTGTCTATGAGTTAAGACAACCCCTGTCTCTGTCTATGAGTTAAGACAACCCCTGTCTCTGTCTATGAGTGAGACAACCCTGTCTCTGTCTAGAGCTAAGACAACCCCTGTCTCTGAGTGAGTTAAGACAACCCCTGTCTCTCTGTCTATGAGTTAAGACAACCCCTGTCTCTGTCTATGAGTAAGACAACCCCTGTCTCTGTCTATGAGTTAAGACAACCCCTGTCTCTGTCTATGAGTTAAGACAACCCCTGTCTCTGTCTATGAGTTAGACAACCCCTTGTCTAAGACAACCCCTGTCTCTGTCTATGAGTTAAGACAACCCCTGTCTCTGTCTATGAGTTAAGACAACCCCTGTCTCTGTCTATGAGTTAAGACAACCCCTGTCTCTGTCTATGAGTTAAGACAACCCCTGTCTGTCTATGAGTTAAGACAACCCCTCTGTCTATGTCTCTCTGTCAACCCCTGTCTCTGTCTGAGTTAAGACAACCCCTGTCTCTCTGTCTATGAGTTAAGACAACCCCTGTCTCTAAGAGAGTTAAGACAACCCCTGTCTCTGAGTTAAGACAACCCCTGTCTCTGTCTCTGAGTTAAGACAACCCCTGTCTCTGTCTATGAGTTAAGACAACCCCTGTCTCTGTCTCTGAGTTAAGACTCTGAGTTAAGACAACCCCTGTCTCTGTTAAGACAACCCCTATGAGTTAAGACAACCCCTGTCTCTCTGAGTTAAGACAACCCCTGTCTCTGAGTTAAGACAACCCCTGTCTCTGTCTATGAGTTAAGACAACCCCTGTCTCTCGAGTTAAGACAACCCCTGTCTCTGAGTTAAGACAACCCCTGTCTCTGAGTTAAGACAACCCTGTCTCTGTCTCTAGACAACCCCTGTCTCTCTATCTATGAGTTAAGACAACCCCTGTCTCTATCTATGAGTTAAGACAACCCCTATATCTGAGTTAAGACAACCCCTATATCTGAGTTAAGACAACCCCTACCTCTGTCTCTGAGTTAAGACAACCCCTGTCTATGAGTTAAGACAACCCCTGTCTCTCTGTCTCTGAGTTAAGACAACCCCTGTCTCTGAGTTAAGACAACCCCTGTCTCTATCTATGAGTTAAGACAACCCCTGTCTCTCTGTCTGAGTTAAGACAACCCCTGTCTCTCTGTCTATGAGCTAAGACAACCCCTGTCTCTGTCTATGAGTCAACCCCTGTCTCTCTCTATGAGTTAAGACAACCCCTGTCTCTGAGTTAAGACAACCCCTGTCTCTGTCTCTGAGTTAAGACAACCCCTGTCTATGAGTTAAGACAACCCCTGTCTCTCTGTCTCTGAGTTAAGACAACCCCTGTCTCTGTCTATGAGTTAAGACAACCCCTGTCTCTCTGTCTATGAGCTAAGACAACCCCTGTCTCTCTGTCTATGAGCTAAGACAACCCCTGTCTATGAGTCTATGAGTTACACAACCCCTGTCTCTGTCTGTCTCTGAGTTAAGACAACCCCTGTCTCTGAGTCTAAGACAACCCCTGTCTCTTAAGACAACCCTGTCTGTCTATGAGTTAAGACAACCCCTGTCTTTCTGTCTATGAGCTAAGACAACCCCTGTCTATGAGTGATGACAACCCCTGTCTCTCTGTCTATGAGTTAAGACAACCCCTGTCTCTGTCTATGAGTTAAGACAACCCCTGTCTATGAGTGATGACAACCCCTGTCTCTCTGTCTATGAGCTAAGACAACCCCTGTCTCTCTGTCTATGAGCTAAGACAACCCCTGTCTCTCTGTCTATGAGCTAAGACAACCCCTGTCTATGAGTCTAAGACAACCCCTGTCTCTGTCTATGAGTGAAGACAACCCCTGTCTCTGTCTCTGAGTTAAGACAACCCCTGTCTCTGTCTATGAGTTAAGACAACCCCTGTCTCTGTCTATGAGTTAAGACAACCCCTGTCTCTGTCTATGAGTTAAGACAACCCCTGTCTCTGTCTATGAGTTAAGACAACCCCTGTCTCTGAGTTAAGACAACCCCTGTCTCTGTCTATGAGTTAAGACAACCCCTGTCTCTGTCTCTGAGTTAAGACAACCCCTGTCTCTCTGTCTATGAGTTAAGACAACCCCTGTCTCTGAGTTAAGACAACCCCTGTCTCTGAGTTAAGACAACCCCTGTCTCTGTCTATGAGTTAAGACAACCCCTGTCTCTCTATCTATGAGTTAAGACAACCCCTGTCTATGAGTTAAGACAACCCCTGTGTCTCTGTCTATGAGTTAAGACAACCCCTGTCTCTGTCTATGAGTTAAGACAACCCCTGTCTCTCTGTCTATGAGTTAAGACAACCCCTGTCTCTCTGTCTCTGAGTTAAGACAACCCCTGTCTATGAGTTAAGACAACCCCTGTCTATGAGTTAAGACAACCCCTGTCTCTCAGCTGAGGGGCTGAGAGACCTTAAGCAGGAGTAGAGACACACATACACTACACACTCTCTCTCACACACTCTCTCTCTCTCTGTCACACACACGCACACACGTACACACGCAGGGTCGTGTTGATGTAATGATTCAAACACTGTGGGGACGGCTGGGCAGAGACGGGAGGACGACTGCAAGACAGCTCTCTAAGCTGGAACATCCAACCAACCAAAACATCCCTGGTATAAACTCCATAACCAACCAAAACAACCCTGGTATAACTTCCATAACCAACCAAAACAACCCTGGTATAACTTCCATAACCAACCAAAACAACCCTGGTATAACTTCCATAACCAACCAAAACAACCCTGGTATAACTTCCATAACCAACCAAAACAACCCTGGTATAAACTCCATAACCAACCAAAACAACCCTGGTATAACTTCCATAACCAACCAAAACAACCCTGGTATAAACTCCATAACCAACCAAAACAACCCTGGTATAAACTCCATAACCAACCAAAACAACCCTGGTATAACTTCCATAACCAACCATAACAACCCTGGTATAACTTCCATAACCAACCCTGGTATAAATTGGTATAACATAGTTCCCAAAGACAAAGTCCCACCACTCTCTCTCATTACCGTGTGCCTAGTACAGGGTTCCCTAACTGGAGGCATGCAAGTCATTTTATTTGGCCACCCCAAGTTTTCTGAGAAAAATAATAGATTTTTAAAATATTGTTGGACATAGACTGTAAAAACAGAAAATCAGCTCCAATTGATGTTAATTTTTTAAAATGTGTTCTACAGTATTCCCACACATAACAGAGAGATACTGTACATGTGATACAGTATTCCCACACATAACAGAGAGATACTGTACATGTGATACAGTATTCCCACACATAACAGAGAGATACTGTACATGTGATACAGTATTCCCACACATAACAGAGAGATACTGTACATGTGATACAGTATTCCCACACATAACAGAGAGATACTGTACATGTGATACAGTATTCCCACACATAACAGAGAGATACTGTACATGTGATACAGTATTCCCACACATAACAGAGATACTGTACATGTGATACAGTATTCCCACACATAACAGAGAGATACTGTACATGTGATACAGTATTCCCACACATAACAGAGAGATACTGTACATGTGATACAGTATTCCCACACATAACAGAGAGATACTGTACATGTGATACAGTATTCCCACACATAACAGAGAGATACTGTACATGTGATACAGTATTCCCACACATAACAGAGAGATACTGTACATGTGATACAGTATTCCCAAGAGATACTGTACATGTGATACAGTATTCCCACACATAACAGAGAGATACTGTACATGTGATACAGTATTCCCACCCATAACAGAGATACTGTACATGTGATACAGTATTCCCACACATAACAGAGATAACATTTTATTCCCACACATAACAGAGATACTGTACATGTGATACAGTATTCCCACACATAACAGAGAGATACTGTACATGTGATACAGTATTCCCACATCATAACAGAGAGATACTGTACATGTGATTATTCCCAAACAGAGAGATACTGTGTGATACAGTATTCCCACACATAACAGAGAGATACTGTAATACAGTATTCCCATAACACTGTCTGTATAACAGAGAGATACTGTACATGTGATACAGTATTCCCACATGCAGTATGTCATGTGATAAGACAACACAACAGAGAGATACTGTACATGTGATACAGTATTCCCACACATAACAGAGAGATACTGTACATGTGATACAGTATTCCCACACATAACAGAGAGATACTGTACATGTGATAAGTATTCCCCACATAACAGAGAGATACTGTACATGTGATACAGTATTCCCAACATGAGAGATACTGTACATGTGATACAGTATTCCCACACATAACAGAGAGATACTGTACATGTGATACAGTATTCCCACACATAACAGAGAGATACTGTACATGTGATACAGTATTCCCACACATAACAGAGAGATACTGTACATGTGATACAGTATTCCCACACATAACAGAGAGATACTGTACATGTGATACAGTATTCCCACACATAACAGAGAGATACTGTACATGTGATACAGTATTCCCACACATAACAGAGAGATACTGTACATGTGATACAGTATTCCCACACATAACAGAGAGATACTGTACATGTGATACAGTAACCCTGTACATGTGATACAGTATTCCCACACATAACAGAGATACTGTACATGTGAACAGTTTCCCACACATAACAGAGAGATACTGTACATGTGATACAGTATTCCCACACATAACAGAGAGATACTGTACATGTGATACAGTATTCCCACACATAACAGAGAGATACTGTACATGTGATACAGTATTCCCAACATAACAAGATACTGTACATGTGATACAGTATTCCCATTAAAGAGAGATACTGTACATGTGATACAGTATTCCCACACATAACAGAGAGATACTGTACATGTGATACAGTATTCCCACACATAACAGAGAGATACTGTACATGTGATACAGTATTCCCACACATAACAGAGAGATACTGTACATGTGATACATATTCCCACACATAACAGAGATACTGTACATGTGATACAGTATTCTCAGAGAGATACCTGTGATACAGTATTCCCAAAACAGAGAGATACTGTACATGTGATACAGTATTCCCACCATAACAGAGAGATACTGGTGATACCTATTCCCACACATAACAGAGAGATACTGTACATGTGAGGACATAACAGAAACTGTACATGTGATACAGTATTCCCAACATAACAGAGAGATACTGTACATGTGATACAGTATTCCCACAAACAACTGTACATGTGATACAGTATTCCCAACACATAACAGAGAGATACTGTACATGTGATACAGTATTCCCAATAACAACAGAGATACTGTACATGTGATACAGTATTCCCACAACATAACAGAGAGATACTGTACATGTGATACAGTATTCCCAACATAACAGAGAGATACTGTACATGTGATACAGTATTCCCAACATAACAGAGAGATACTGTACATGTGATACAGTATTCCCACACATAACAGAGAGATACTGTACATGTGATACAGTATTCCCATACATGTACTGTACATGTGATACAGTATTCCCACACATAACAGAGAGATACTGTACATGTGATACAGTATTCCCACACATAACAGAGATACTGTACATGTGATACAGTATTCCCACACATAACAGAGATACTGTACATGTGATACAGTATTCCCACACATAACAGAGATACTGTACATGTGATACAGTATTTTAACAGAGATACTGTACATGTGATACAGTATTCCCACACATAACAGAGATACTGTACATGTGATACAGTATTCCCACACATAACAGAGAGATACTGTACATGTGATACAGTATTCCCACACATAACAGAGATACTGTACATGTGATACTGTACATAACAGAGATACTGTACATGTGATACAGTATTCCCACACATAACAGAGATACTGTACATGTGATACAGTATTCCCACACATAACAGAGATACTGTACATGTGATACAGTATTCCCACACATAACAGAGATACTGTACATGTGATACAGTATTCCCACACATAACAGAGATAACATGTGATACAGTATTCCCACACATAACAGAGATACTGTACATGTGATACAGTATTCCCACACATAACAGAGATACTGTACATGTGATACAGTATTCCCACACATAACAGAGATACTGTACATGTGATACAGTATTCCCACACATAACAGAGATACTGTACATGTGATACAGTATTCCCACACATAACAGAGATACTGTACATGTGATACAGTATTCCCACACATAACAGAGATACTGTACATGTGATACAGTATTCCCACACATAACAGAGAGATACTGTACATGTGATACAGTATTCCCACACATAACAGAGAGATACTGTACATGTGATACAGTATTCCCACACATAACAGAGAGATACTGTACATGTGATACAGTATTCCCACACATAACACAGATACTGTACATGTGATACAGTATTCCCACACATAACAGAGAGATACTGTACATGTGATCGTATATAAGCAAGGTCTAAAACTATTATGTTCTAGTCTGTTTGGTCATTTTGCGGTGAATTTGATGTCGACAGATATTTCTAATTATATTCCGGCCCCCTGACCATCCACTCAAGACAAAATTGGTCTTCTTAAAGATCCGCCCCGTTTTTTTTCCCATTTTCGACCCTAAAATGACATACCCAAATCTAACTGCCTGTATCTCAGGCCCTGAAGCAAGGATATGCATATTATTGGTACCATTTGAAAGGAAACACTTTGAAGTTTGTGGAAATGTGAAAGGAATGTAGGAGAATAAAACACATTAGATCTGGTAAAAGAGAATACAAAGAAAAAAACAACAGTTTTTTGGTATTTTTTTGTACCATCATCTTTGAAATGCAAGAGAAAGGCCATAATGTATTATTCCAGCCCAGGTGCAATTTTTTGCCACTAGATGGCAGCAGTGTATTTGTATTTCTGTTCAAAATTTTGTATCAAGACTGCCCAAATGTGCCTAATTTGTTTATTAATAACTTTAAGTTCGTAACTGTTCACTCTCCTCAAAAAATAGCATGGTATTATTTCACAATAATAGCTACTGTACATTGGACAGTGCAGTTAGATGAACAAGAATGTAAGCTTTCTGCCAATATCGGATATGTCTATGTCCTGGGAAATGTTCTTGTTGCTAATCTCATTAGCCTACGTTAGCTCAACCTCATGCTAATCACATTAGCCTACATTAGCTCAACCTCATGCTAATCTCATTAGCCTACGTTAGCTCAACCTCATGCTAATCTCATTAGCCTACGTTAGCTCAACCTCATGCTAATCACATTAGCCTACGTTAGCTCAACCTCATGCTAATCTCATTAGCCTACGTTAGCTCAACCTCATGCTAATCACATTAGCCTACGTTACCTCATGCTAATCTCATTAGCCTACGTCATGCTAATCTCATTAGCCTACGTTAGCTCAACCTCATGCTAATCACATTAGCCTACGTTAGCTCAACCTCATGCTAATCTCATTAGCCTACGTTAGCTCAACCTCATGCTAATCTCATTAGCCTACGTTAGCTCAACCTCATGCTAATCTCATTAGCCTACGTTAGCTCAACCTCATGCTAATCTCATTAGCCTACGTTAGCTCAACCATCCCTCAGGGGACCCACCGATCCTGTTGAAGTTTTAATCTAGTTGATGATCCCTGGTCTAGCACACGGTTTTCAAAATACATTGCAATTTGAGTATATGTTCACCAAGCAGGAATACACCGAATATTTAAACATTTTGTTCAAGACAATCTTAGGATACAAATGAGGGTTAGGCAGGTTTAAACAACATAATGTATCTGGACTGACAGGCAGGTTTAAACAACATAATGTATCTGGACTGACAGGCAGGTTTAAACAACATAATGTATCTGGACTGACAGGCAGACAGTAGTGAAGAGTTAGACAGGTTAACCAACATACTGTATCAGGGCTGACAGGCAGGTTAACCAACATACTGTATCTGGGCTGA
This sequence comes from Oncorhynchus tshawytscha, assembly GCF_018296145.1. NCBI lineage: Eukaryota > Metazoa > Chordata > Actinopteri > Salmoniformes > Salmonidae > Oncorhynchus > Oncorhynchus tshawytscha. Next base: position 101,390 of record NW_024609615.1, on the reverse strand, counting down.
CAGGCAGACAGCAGTGAAGAGTTAGACAGGTTAACCAACATACTGTATCAGGACTGACAGGCAGGTTAACCAACATACTGTATCAGGACTGACAGGCAGGTTAACCAACATACTGTATCAGGACTGACAGGCAGGTTAACCAACATACTGTATCTGGGCTGACAGGCAGACAGCAGTGAAGAGTTAGACAGGTTAACCAACATACTGTATCAGGACTGACAGGCAGGTTAACCAACATACTGTATCAGGACTGACAGGCAGGTTAACCAACATACTGTATCTGGGCTGACAGGCAGACAGCAGTGAAGAGTTAGACAGGTTAACCAACATACTGTATCTGGGCTGACAGGAAGGCCAACATTCTCTAATGTAGCTATAAAAGGTTTCTGTAAAGCACCTCTACGGACAAATAAACTACTCTTATTTTGACAGGCAGGAAGCTGAGCACACAAAGGCCTCTGGCGGACGCTTGATCCAATTTCCAAACTGGCTGGAATTCTGAGGGAGCCGGTCATTCCCGCTGGTTGGGAAAACAGGACCGGATAAATAATTAGTGGAGAACTGGGAACAGACTACTGAGAAAAGGAGAGGACAGGAGAGGAGAACCAGAGGCGGTACTACGGTGTTGCTAGGGGTGACAGGACAGGAGCTTCTACATTGCTTGCTGTTTGGGGTTTTTAGGCTGGGTTCCTGTATAAGCGCTTTCTGACATCTGCTGATGTAAAAAAAAAGAAAAAAAGGTCTCTATAAATATAAATACATTTGATTTGATTTGCGTGACCCATTTAAGTAGACCCCACCACAGACGTGTCAGACCGAACCACTCCACTGTTCTGCTCGGTTACCAGTACTTAAGGGCACTTCACCTCAGTCCGTGTCTCTGTATTCATACGCCTCAACTCAAGCCAACTGACATCAATCTGGAATAGACTATAACGAGCCAATGACTGTGTAAGTTCCTTGTGCTGTAGTGTAATGCACAAATCGTAATTTCTGTCGTCTATGATTCAGAGGAAAATGCTGGGCTTTGGGTTCTACACTGTCTGCTGCTGTTACAGTCTATTGCTGATTAGACACCGTCTACAGACCAGCCAGACCCCTAAGTCTATGGCCAGACTGCTGATTAGACTAAGTCTACAGACCAGCCAGACCCCTAAGTCTATGGCCAGACTGCTGATTAGACTAAGTCTACAGACCAGCCAGACCCCTAAATCTATGGCCAGACTGCTGATTAGACTAAGTCTACAGACCAGCCTGACCCCTAAATCTATGGCCAGACTGCTGGGCCAAGTACAGGACATCATCTCAGTAACAGTCCAGGAGGACAGAGAGCCATGAGTCTAGTCATCAATATTCCAGGTGAGGGTTTGGAAACACTGTCTGACGTATTTCAAACACAGACAGACCGAGACAGCGAGAGAGACAGAGAGAGAGAGGAGAGAGAGAGAGAGAGAGAGAGAGAGAGAGAGAGAGCCGGAAAGAGAGAGAGAGAGAGAGAGAGACAGCGAGAGAGAGAGAGAGAGACAGCGAGAGAGAGAGAGGTTCAGCTGCCCGGAGTCGGACTGCTACCCAGCAGGGAAATCACTGTGCCCTCATCTCAAAGTAGCGTGGGAAACATCTGGTAGATTAGATGAACGGAGGGCCGCTCCCTACCAGAGAAATTACCCGGGATTATTGTTTCAAAGGATATCCTGCCAAGGCAGACGTAGTCTCACTCTCTGGCCTCGTCCTACCTGCCCCCCCTCACCAGGCTGTGGGAAACGTAGCCGATCAAAATGAGTTGGTGTGAGTGGATTGGTTTTCAACAAGGTCTCATGGATCTGGTTTAAAAAGCCTTTAAATAAACAGGCTTCAGTCAACAACAGAGAAAAATAGAGAATCAGTTTCAGCTTCGAAAATGTTTTAAACAAACTGAGTGTGATTTTTAGAGCAGTCGAAAGAAGTCCACACCGAGGCCAATACGCTGTCCCATATGGCATCCTATCCCCTAATAGTGCCCTACTGTTGACCAGGGCCCTTGCACCCTATTCCCTATATAGTGCCACACTGTAGACCAGGGCCCATGGGATTAGGAGGCCATTTGGGAGGCAGTTTGGCTCCACCTCCTGATGGTTGCTCTGATACAGGATAAACAGCAGAACTCCTCCCACACTGACAGGGTGAAGGAGTAACAGACCTCCTCCAACACTGACAGGGTGAAGGAGTAACAGATCTCCTCCCACACTGACAGGGTGAAGGAGTAACAGACCTCCTCCCACACTGACAGGGTGAAGGAGTAACATACCTCCTCCCACACTGACAGGGTGAAGGAGTAACAGACCTCCTCCCACACTGACAGGGTGATGGAGTAACAGACCTCCTCCCACACTGACAGGGTGAAGGAGTAACAGACCTCCTCCCACACTGACAGGGTGAAGGAGTAACAGACCTCCTCCCACACTGACAGGGTGAAGGAGTAACAGACATCCTCCCACACTGACAGGGTGAAGGAGTAACAGACCTCACTCCCACACTGACAGGGTGAAGGAGTAAAGACCTCCTCCCACACTGACAGGGTGAAGGAGTAACAGACCTCCTCCCACACTGACAGGGTGAAGGAGTAACAGACCTCCTCCCACACTGACAGGGTGAAGGAGTAACAGACCTCCTCCCACACTGACAGGGTGATGGAGTTTTCAACAGACCTCCTCCCACACTGACAGGGTGAAGGAGTAACAGACCTCCTCCCACACTGACAGGGTGAAGGAGTAACAGACCTCCTCCCACACTGACAGGGTGAAGGAGTAACAGACCTCCTCCCACACTGACAGGGTGAAGGAGGCCATAACAGACCTCCTCCACACTGACAGGGTGAAGGAGTAACAGACCTCCTCCCACACTGACAGGGTGAAGGAGTAACAGACCTCCTCCCACACTGACAGGGTGAAGGAGTAACAGACCTCCTCCCACACTGACAGGGAGAAGGAGTAACAGACCTCCTCCCACACTGACAGGGTGAAGGAGTAACAGACCTCCTCCCACACTGACAGGGTGAAGGAGTAACAGACCTCCTCCCACACTGACAGGGTGAAGGAGTAACAGACCTCCTCCCACACTGACAGGGTGATGGAGTAACAGACCTCCTCCCACACTGACAGGGTGAAGGAGTAACAGACCTCCTCCCACACTGACAGGGAGAAGGAGTAACAGACCTCCTCCCACACTGACAGGGTGATGGAGTAACAGACCTCCTCCCACACTGACAGGGTGATGGAGTAACAGACCTCCTCCCACACTGACAGGGTGATGGAGTAACAGACCTCCTCCCACATTGACAGGGAGAAGCGCTATTTGAAAAAGGAACGTCAACACGGTTTGGTGACACATACACTAAACTAAAATAGAAATTGAACAGGTAAAAGTGTCGGTCCCATGTTTCATGAGCTGAAATAAAAAATCCCAGAAATATTCCATACGCACAAAAAGCGTATTCCTCAATTTTTCGGCACAAATTTGTTTACATCCCTGTTAGTGAGCATTTCTCCTTTGCCAAGATAATCCATCCACCTGACAGGTGTGGCTTATCAAGAAGCTGATTAAACAGCATGATCATTACACAGGTGCACCTTGTGCTGGGGACAATAAAAAGCCACTCTAAAATGTGCAGTTTTGTCACACAACACAACGCCACAGATGTCTCAAGTTTTGAGGGAGCGTGCAATTGGTATGCTGACTGCAGCAATGTCCACCAGAGATGTTGCCTGATAATCGAATGTTAATTTCTCTACCATAAGCCGCCTCCAACGATTTAGAGAATTTGGCAGAACATCCAACTGGCCTCACAACCACAGACCACATGTAACCACGCCAGCCCAGGAGCCCCACATCCGGCTTCTTTACCTGCGGGATCGACCTGCCACCCAGATAGCTGATGAAATTGTGGGTTTGCACAACAAAATAATTTCTGGTACAGTCAGCCAGCAACCGTCAGTTCATCTGCGTGCCCTTCAATGGCCACTGGCCTCGCTGGAGAAGTGTGCTCTTCACTGATGAATCCCGGTTTCAACTGTACCGGGCAGATGGCAGACAGTGTGGATGGCATCGTGTGGGTAAGCGGTTTGCTGATGTCAACGTTGTGAACAGAGTGCCCCATGGTGGCGGTGGGGTTATGGGTAGGCATAAGTTACAGACAATGAACACAATTGCATTTTATCAATGGCAATTTGAACGCCCAAAGATTCCGTGATGAAATCCTGAGGCCCATTGTCGTGCCATTCATCCTCCATCACCTCATGTTTCAGCATGATAATGTTGCAAGGATCTGTACACAATTACTGGAAGCTGAAAATTTCCCAGTTCTTCCATGGCCTGCATACTCACCAGACACGTCACCCATTGAGCATGTCTGGGATAAACGTGTACAACAGCGTGTTCCAGTTCCTGCCCATATCCAGCAACTTGGCGCAGCCATTGAAGAGGAGTGGGACATTCCACAATCAACAGCCTGATCAACTCAATGCGAAGGAGACGTGTCACGCTGCATGAGACAAATGGTGGTCACACCAGATAGTGACTGGTTTTCTGATCACACCAGATACTGACCGGTTTTCTGATCACACCAGATACTGACCGGTTTTGATCACACCAGATACTGATCACACCAGATACTGACCGGTTCACACCACACCAGATACTGACCGGTTTTCTGATCACACCAGATACTGACTGGTTTTCTGATCACACCAGATACTGACTGGTTTTCTGATCACACCAGATACTGACTGGTTTTCTGATCACACCAGATACTGACTGGTTTTCTGATCACACCAGATACTGACTGGTTTTCTGATCCATGACCTTACTTTTGTTTCAGAAGGGCTTTCCAAGGGGATCTGTCAGGACCATGCCACCTGAAACCTGTATTAAACTGGTATTAATACTGGTGTTACATTTCATCTGTCACTGAGCAACAATGTGTGTTCTCCTCTCTTCTCTGACAACACCGTATGCCTTTAGCATGTCTGGGCATTGACCGGTCACCGATATCCGTAGGCCTCCGTTACCCACATGAGATTGTTGAAAATGTCTCCATTCATATTGCAAGTCAGCCTACATGTCTGACACATTAGCCAACAACCTAAAAGCACGTTAGAATGAAACAAAACTGACACCGGACATAACGTGTGATGTGACATTGGACTTAAGGTCTATTGAGTTGAGCAAACAAAATATTTACCTCAGATTTACTCTCATCCGCGAATGGAAGACATGAAAGCGCGTCCCATGTGAAGTTTAACACAAATTCAATGGAGAATAACTTTCCACGGCTCATTTTACCGAATTGAGAATACATTTTCCTGCTCGCGTAAATTACCGAATTGACGGTTACCAAATTTACCCGAAGCTTTGCCAGGTATTTAACCTTTACCGAAATCCCCGTCGTGACAGTAAAACATCGGTGACCGCGGTATCCCAGACAACCACGCGCTCGAGCCACGAGATGGCGCCAACTTACAGGAAATGAACATGTGGAAGGCGCGTGTGTGCCACAAAACACATTTAGAATATGAAGCATTTAAATACACAGCAAACATACCTGTTATGGGTAACTAATGTTAGGGGTAACTAATGTTATGGGTAACTACATGTTATGGGTAACTAATGTTATGGGTAACTAAATGTTATGGGTAACTACATGTTATGGGTAACTAATGTTAATGGTAACTAATGTTATGGGTAACTAATGTTATGGGTATGGTTTCTTCACAAATATCAGTGGTGTGAAACTATGTCATCTCAGAACAAAATGCAAGAACTCCTAAAATGTGAGCTTCTAATGGAAAAAGGGGGGTTAAAATGGCCTCTTCCAGCCCACTGCATATTACAACCTACATGTGGTCCAGATGAGCCAACCATGTTATTATGTGGTAACTTTTATCTTTCATATATTGATCAGCACTCATATGCAACACATAATCTTTCTAAATGGTCATTATAAAGCCATAATTAGGGGCTGTTTTGTAACAAATCTGTGGCGATGGTCCACATGTTCTCTCTTCACATTTCTGAACATTAACTAATAACTTTTCACATAATATCCACTGACAACCCCCCCCTCCTGCAAAGCATGATGCAATCCAACTCATGACTCAGAGAAACTAGGCCTTTCATTCACTTCAAATGTGCCGGAAGTATCACAAAACCAATTCTTAGCCAAACATGTACAAAATTAAACTCAAAAACAAAATGGCTTCTTTTCTACAATTAGAAATTTTATTGTCCCGCACAAAGTGAAAACAGAGGTTATTTCCTTTAGAAGAAGGTGTTTGGTCTCTTGGTGGTGAAGCGGGGCTTGTGTTGACGACGCAGGACCCTGTGGGGCAGGGGGAACTTGATCTTGGAGTCCTGAGGACAAGAGGAGATGTTTTAGGCAAAGACATGCTGTCATTTCATCTGACGGGCAGAAAAAATGAGGCGAGGTGCTGGTTAGTCGGAGAAGAACACTTAAACGAAAAGGAGCGCCACACACACTCACAGGAGGCGCTAAGATACAATAACTGAACAACAACGTTCAACGATTGCGTCTGAGCTCCCTAGCGTTTCCATTAAGATAACAAGGCACACAGCCGCCATGCTAACACTAGCTGGGTTTATTTGAACAGCAGAAACCTACAGTTATAACTACAATAATTTTAAAATCAAGTAGAAATTAGATAACTAGGGAGAAAACAGTTTTGCCATTGAAATTACAACACCATACTAATTTTACAGGCGGTAGCATCAGCATGTAGCCAGATTCAAAAACACACCAGGTTTTAAGACCAGGAACATTAAATCTGGAAGAGGAATCTGGTGTTTTGTCTGGCAGGTTTTATATCCGGAGCGGACCAACACAGCGCCAGAGACCCGCGGCACATCACTCAGTTAAAACAGCAAGACACAATACAACCTGGCATTACGATACGCTCACAATACCATTCACACTGGAGTCATTTAGCAGACGCTCTTTTCTCCAGAGCAACTTATAGGAGCGTATGGGGTTAAGTGTCTTGCTCAAGGGCACAACGGCAGATTTTTCACCTAGCCAATGCGGGGATTTAAATCAAATTGTATTTGTCACGTGTCGAACAGTGAAATGAAATAAACAAAATAACAATACCGAGGCTATATACAGGGGGTACCAGTACCTAGTCAATGTGCGGGGGTACAGGTTAGTTGAGGTACTATGTACATGTAGGTAGTGGTAAAGTGACTATGCATAGATAATAAACAGTGAGTAGCAGCAGTGTGCTCAGCAGTCTTGGGGGTAAGAAGCTGTTAAGGACCCTCTTGGACCTAGACTTGGTGCAGAGAACAGTCTGACCTAGACCCGGTACCGTAGCACAGACTACAGTCTGACCTAGACTGCGTGCTGTAGCACAGAGAACAGTCTGACCTAGACCGCGTGCCGTAGCACAGAGAACAGTCTGACCTAGACCGCGTGCCGTAGCACAGAGAACAGTCTGACCTAGACCCGGTACCGTAGCACAGAGAACAGTCTGACCTAGACCCGGTACCGTAGCACAGAGAAGTCTGACCTAGACCCAGAACCATAGCACAGAGAACAGTCTGACCTAGACCCGGTACCGTAGCACAGAGAACAGTCTGACCTAGACCCGGTACCGTAGCACAGAGAACAGTCTGACCTAGACCCGGTACCGTAGCACAGAGAACAGTCTGGCCTCGGTGGATGAAATGCGATGTGAGTGGACTTACGTGGAACTGCTTGATGGCAGGTCTGCGGCATTTATTGGCAGCGATCTCCTGGACCTTCATGATGTGGATGGAGTGGGCGCGGGCACGATGGCGAGCACCCATATCACGATCTGGAGAACACACAGACACAACATCAGAATAACTTTCGGGCCTGCTGAGCGGACACTTGGGGGGTTCTGATGGTTTGATTTCTGACACGACAAGATCACTCACAGTAGGCCTGTGAGCCATCTCCAGCTCTGCATCTGGCTTGCTAATAACTAAGATGTACTGAGTAAATGACATTTGGTTTGCTAACTAAGATGTACTGAGTAAATGACATTTGGTTTGCTAACTAAGATGTACTGAGTAAATGACATTTGGTTTGCTAACTAAGATGTACTGAGTAAATGACATTTGGTTTGCTAACTAAGATGTACTGAGTAAATGACATTTGGTTTGCTAACTAAGATGTACTGAGTAAATGACATTTGGTTTGCTAACTAAGATGTACTGAGTAAATGACATTTGGTTTGCTAACTAAGATGTACTGAGTAAATGACATTTGGTTTGCTAACTTCCTAACTAAGTGTTAGATGGCAAAGTCAAGCTTCTTGGTTACAGCAGAGATAATCAAGATCCTGGTTGCCGAAATTGTCTTCTGCGTCCCAGGTTTTAGGGGGGGGATAGGGCACCTTCGGTACAATTCCGATAATACTGTATACTCCAGAATGAGGCGGCAGGTAGCCTAGTGGTTAGAGTGTTGGGCCAGTAACCGAAAGGTTGCTACACCGAATCCCTGAGCTGACAAGGTAAAAGAAATCTGTTGTTCTGCCCCGGAACAAGGCAGTTAACCCACTGTTCCCCCCGGGAGGCCGTCATTGTAATAAGAATTTGTTCTTATCCGACTTGCCTAGTTAAATAAATGGTACAGAAACCACATGTACATCTTCATAGCGCCCAAACCCAACACACAGAGACAACGCACGTTGGGTTTATGTGCCAACTCAACATTTACACCGTTAACTCTAAATTCACTTTCCGTTCTCCTGGGATGATCTACAGCAGCTACAAGCTGTTTCCCTAAACATCTCATGAGGAACCGTCTAATAATGATCACAGATCTTAAAAATGGCTGTCCAATGCATCAATGGGTTAAACCCAGTGTTCTCCAGACTGTCAGACAGACAGCATGACATGGGGCCACACTGGGACATACTCACAGCACTGGGTGACGGCTGCAGAGGTGGTCAGGTCTCTGTATTCTCGGTACATGTTGTGGGTTCCACTACGGGAGTCGTAACGCAACCAGATGCCAAAGTTCTTCACCTTCAGGGGGGTCTTCTCGTGCACCTGAGAGAGGTGGGGGGAAATAACAGTTCATTAGACAAGGTTCAACCTTATAGAATGAGACAACTTCCTGCCCGACACCTAATTGGCAGACAGGAAGTTGTCTCATACTGTAAGGTTTAACCTGACTTATACATAAATGGCAGAGGGACGTTAGGGCTGCACGGTATACTGAAAATTATCTACTTTTCCCGATACAAAAATCGGTCCAATGATTTGGTTACATTCTGTCAAACGGTTTCTCAATGCAGCAGAAACACATCGGTTTAAAAAAAAACTGCTGTTTCTAGTGAAAAAAGGCATTTTAATTAATTATATGAAGAGTTGGTCCGCATTCCCCTGTACTGTGAATAAGACCTGGTCTACATCTCCATTTAATTAGTTTATCTAGAAATGTTCAAGTCAATTATTAACATTGAGTTTCTATCTACAAAAAGAACAATCAAATCAAATCAAATGTATGATTGATTCATTGTGCGTCACCCATAACACAATTGGCCCGGCATCGTCCGGGTTTGGCCGTCACTGTAAATAACGCGGCAGCGTAGCCTAGCGGTTAGAGCGTTGGACTAGTAACCGGAAGGTTGCAAGTTCAAACCCCAGAGCTGACATGGTACAAATCTGTCGTTCTGCCCTGAACAGGCAGTTAACCAACTGTTCCCCCGGTAGGCCGTCATTGAAAATAAGAATTTGTTCTTTAACTGAAATAAAGGTTAAAGTAAAAAGAAACTAAATAAAATAAAAACTCAAGATACAGAACAGTAGCTGAGTTCCTCCATCTGGATCAGGTGCCATTGTTTTGGTTGTGGCATCGTTTTGATATTGCGTATCCTGAAACTGAAGCAGGTAGCTAAGTCTAAATTCAGGTATCGTGACAACACTGGTGTACATGCATAGCATTTACTCATGTTTACCCTGAAAACGTCTCATTTCAACAGGAGAGGACCGACAGACAAACGATGCAGCGATAGATTTGTATGTAAAAAAAAAAAAAAAATACCGGTCAAACACATCAACAGTTTATTTTCTCCTGTAATCTCTCTTTAAAGGGCAGTGTCTTTAAAATACTTCACGGTTGTGTGTGCAACAGTAATACTAACTTCCAGCCAGACCACTGATGCCATCCATTTCCATAATAGTTTATTTGCACATAATGAAATCTCAGTAAATAGAAAACACATTAAACATATGCACTCAATACTGGTGAATATTTGCAGTTGATTTGTTTCCCCCATCACACCAATGAGCCCACCCTGTCCCCTGTGCTACCTACCAGACCACAGTAGACTGTCTCTCCGTTGGCCTTCTTCATCTTCCTCAGCTGGGAGACAAAGTACCAGAAGCGAGACTTGGCCACCACATGGTTAGGAGCGAAGATCCTCATGCGGTAGAGAGGAGGGGTGGGGTTCTTAACCGAGGGCAGGAGGCGCCCAACGACTTTGTACTCCCTAAGCTGTGTGGATGGAGCAGGAGAGGAAGAAATGTGAGTAACGTGCAATACAATGTCCATAGGCGAATACAGGTTGTCCATAGGTACCAGTTGCTAACTTAAAGACTATGATGGATACTGGTTAAGACACATATGTATTAAAATGTTGAACCTTGGATTCACTTTCAACGGCACATCAGCATCAGAGAAAGGCGACAAGGTACATCATGTCGATTTTAGCACACCTGACAAGATCATACCATTTATTTGATATGGCCTTTGGGTTAGGGTGCATTGCAATTCGTAAATCTAAATTAAATGAATACAATGCATGACATTATCTACAGTCAACTGCAAGGATGTCAACATTACGTTTGCTTCATGTACCAGGCGCAATGTCTTTAGCTTGGTAGCCAGCCAATCTTAGCCTGCTAACTTTGATATTTTACACTTCTGAATGACACTAGCTAGCTATAGCTAACAACTACTTCCAGTTAACAACCCAACTAATTACTTGTTTCGGGATTGAGAAACAGGATGGGCTGCTAACATGTGTCTGGAGAGGATAATTAGCTACGAGGTGTATTTGTATTCGCTAACTGGCCAAGTTCGCCGACTAGCAACGCGGCCTGGTATGTGGCAACTAGCTTACTAAAGTTAGCAATCTAGGCTACTAGATACATGTTAGTTAGCACTTCGCGGACATTTTAACACACTTTGAGAATTAGTGTACAGAAAACAACTTGTTTGGAGAGAGGTGACTAAATACATAAGACGGGCATATTTGTTTGGTTCACTGTTGCCACATATTTTCCTAACTAGCTGCATTGTTTCTCTATGGGCCCACATGGTCCAAAATCTCAAACGTGGACGCCATGTTACAGCCGCGGAGGCTTCAGTTTTTTAAAGCCGAAAAAATGGAACTATTTATATCGATTTAGCATCATGTGACTACATAATTCAAACGATTGAAGCAATATGTGCTCAAATCTGTCTATATAACTGGCTTTCTGTGATTTAAAAAGGTTGAATAAACTATTTTACATACTGTGCCAGACGCCTTCATGGTGTCTCTCGCTGACTGCGAACTGGGAAAGAGGAAGTAGTAGGGCGGAGACTCCGGATGTGAAGTACAAAAAGGGGCGGGATCAAACGCTTTAATTCCTCTGATTGGTTCGCCGTCCAGAGCGTTTATAAGCTGTAATAACCCAATTTAAAAAATGTTTTATGAACGTTTATTTATATTTTAAGCTATAATTTTATCAGTATCTTCGACATTGTCAACGACAGTCAATCTTTGACTGTATCAGAGAGTAGAAGGAGTAGAACCACCTCATATCTCATCAATAAGATTTATCTAATCAATCTGTCAGAATAGTCCAATATTCCCTTTCAAAACATTTATGGAATTGTTATCAGAAGAGGGATTCCCCGAAAAAAACATATATCTAGCCACAGACTTGTCGTGATGGAAATTACGTTTATTTAAAAAACGTTTTATTGAAAATAAAATAATTTGTGGGGGAGAACTTCTTCCTGTGGTCATGACCCCAACGAAAATGTGACGTTTCCCGTTCCGTTGAATCGACACGCCGCAAGAAATCGACTCCTGAAATTCCTGCTCTGAACCCTTAGCTGAGCTAAACAGACAAACTAGAAGTGCTTTTTTGGGTAATTCCTGACGATTTAGGGATGTACTGACGGACGGAGACGATGAAGATGAAAGTATAGCAATAAGGTGAGATATTATAAAATATCGGTTTACTTCTGAATTGACTTTGTTCAACGGGCCTCGGGAGTCTTTCACCGGGAGCGTTATGGTGGCTCAATGTGCGGTAAACGTGTGCTGATGATACCGGAGGAAAAACAGTCTACCGTAGCTCTAACGTTAATTTGATGTTGTGACGTTTTGTTAATACAAGTATAAAGTATAAAAACCTGCATTTAACGTTGTTACCTTGTTTCATTTAAACGAAACTAGTTAGATATCCAGCTAACGTTATGCGACCAAGCCAGCACAATACACAAGGGCAACTTTATATGAGGAGTGGCTGACCAGACGGCCAGTCGGTATTTCGGTGGCCACTGTCCAGCCGCTAGCTAGTTAACGTTAGTCAATACTAGGTAACAGGCATCTAAGACAAAATAGTTTATTAGCCCTCGCAAGGCTGCCGGCCCAGACAGCATCCCGCGTCCTCAGAGCATGTGTAGACCAGCTGGCTGGAGTGTTTACGGACGGATTCAGTCTCTCCCTTCCCCACTTACTTCAAGATGTCCACCATTGTTCCTTTACCCAAGAAGGCAAAAGTACCTGAACTAAATGACCATCGCCCCACTGCACTCACTTCTGTCACCCTGAAGTGCTTTGACGCCAGTTAAGGATTATATCATCTTACCCGAGGCCCTAAGCCCACTAGTTAAGGATCACATCACCTTACCCGAAGCCCTAAACCCACTAGTTAAGGATCATATAATCTTACCCGAGGCCCTAAGCCCACTAGTTAAGGATCACATCGTCTTACCTGAAGCCCTAGACCCACTAGTTAAGGATCACATCGTCTTACCTGAAGCCCTAGACCCACTAGTTAAGGATCATATCATCTTACCCGAAGCCCTAGACCCACTAGTTAAGGATCACCTTACCTGAAGCCCTAGACCCACTAGTTAAGGATCACCTTACCTGAATCCCTAGACCCTCTACAATTTGTGTGCCGCCCCAACAGATGACTCAATTGCCGTCGCATGCACACTGCCCTATCCCATCTGGACAAGATGAATACCTATGTAAGAATGCTGTTCATCGACTACAGCCCAGCTTTCAACACCATAGTGCCCTCCAAGCTCATCACTGAGCTCGGGGTCCTGGTTCTGAGCCCTGCCCTATGTAACTGGGTGCTGGATTCCCTCCTGTACTGCTTGGCTGTGCACGTCTCCAACTCAATCATCAAGTTTGCTGATGACACAACAGTGGTAGTGCTGATTTACCAACAATGACAAGACAGCCTACAGGGAGGAGGGGAGGGCCCTGGCGGAGTGGTGCCAGGACAATAACCTCTTACCTCAACATAACGGAAGGAGCTGATTGTGGACTTCAGGAGACAACAGAGAGATCACACCCCCATCCACATCGATGGGCCACAGTGGAGAGGGTGAAAATGTTTCAAGTTCCTCAGCATGCACATCACTGACAACCTGAAATGATCCATTCACACAGACAATGTGGTGAAGAAGGCACAACGACTGCCTCTTCAACCTCCAGGAGGCTGAAGAAATTAGGCGTGGCCCGTAAGATCCTCACATTCTTTTACTGATGCGCCATTGAGAGCTTCCTGTCTGTCGGGCTGTATCACCGCCTGGTACGGCACCTGCACCGTCCTCAACCGCAGGGCTCTCCAGAAGGTGGTGTGGTCATCACCGCGGGCACACTGCCTGCCTTCCAGGACATCAACAGCAAATCCATTTTTATTTGTCACATGCGCCGAATACAACAGGTGTAGTAGACCTCATCGTGAAATGTTTACTTACAAGCCCTTAAACAACAATGCAGTTCAAGAAACAGAGTTAAGATTATTTCCTAAATAAACTAAAGTATTAAATAAAATCAAAAAGTAACACAAGAAAATTGCATAACAATAATGAGGCTGAAGTGACTATTCATAGATAATAAACAGTGAGTAGCAGCAGTGTAAAAACAAATGGTGGTGTAAATAGTCTGATTAATTGTTCATCAGTCTTGTGGCTTGGGGGGGTAGACGCTGTTAAGGAGCCTCTTGGTCCTAGACTTGGCGCTCTGGTACTGCTTGCTGTGCGGTAGCAGAGAGAACAGTCTATGACTTGGGTGACTGGAGTCTTTGACAATTTTTGGGCCTTCCTCTGACACCGCTTATTATATAGGTCCTGGATGGCAGGAAGCTTGGCCCCAGTGATTTACTGGGCCGTACACACTACCCTCTAGCGCTTTATGGTCAGATGCCGAGCAGTTGCCATTAGGGAGGCACGATCGTAACATATCGTAATCGGGCGATATTAGCTAAAAATGCCAACATTCACTCAACATTCATATTCACTCGCCCAAGCCTTCCCCATTTCTCCTTCTCCCAAATCCATTCAGCTGATGTTCTGAAAGAGCTGCAAAATCTGGACCCCTACAAATCAGCTGGGCTAGACTATCTGGACCCTTTCTTTCTAAAATTATCTGCCAAAATTGTTGCCACCCCTATTACTAGCCTGTTCAACCTCTTTCGTGTCGTCTGAGATTCCCAAAGATTGGAAAGCAGCTGCGGTCATCCCCCTCTTCAAAGGGGGGACACTCTTGACCCAAACTGCTACAGACCTATATCCATCCTACCGTGCCTTTCTAAGGTCTTCGAAAGCCAAGTCAACAAACAGATTACCGACCATTTCGAATCTCACCATACCTTCTCTGCTATGCAATCTGGTTTCAGAGCTGGTCATGGGTGCACCTCAGCCACGCTCAAGGTCCTAAACGATATCTTAACCGCCATCGATAAGAAACATTACTGTGCAGCCGTATTCATTGATCTGGCCAAGGCTTTCGACTCTGTCAATCACCACATCCTCATCGGCAGACTCGACAGCCTTGGTTTCTCAAATGATTGCCTCGCCTGGTTCACCAACTACTTCTCTGATAGAGTTCAGTGTGTCAAATCGGAGGGTCTGCTGTCCGGACCTCTGGCAGTCTCTATGGGGGTACCACAGGGTTCAATTCTTGGACCGACTCTCTTCTCTGTATACATCGATGAGGTCGCTCTTGCTGCTGGTGAGTCTCTGATCCACCTCTACGCAGACGACACCATTCTGTATACTTCTGGCCCTTCTTTTGACACTGTGTTAACAACCCTCCAGGCAAGCTTCAATGCCATACAACTCTCCTTCCGTGGCCTCCAATTGCTCTTAAATACAAGTAAAACTAAATGCATGCTCTTCAACCGATCGCTACCTGCACCTACCCGCCTGTCCAACATCACTACTCTGGACGGCTCTGACTTAGAATACGTGGACAACTACAAATACTTAGGTGTCTGGTTAGACTGTAAACTCTCCTTCCAGACCCATATCAAACATCTCCAATCCAAAGTTAAATCTAGAATTGGCTTCCTATTTCGCAACAAAGCATCCTTCACTCATGCTGCCAAACATACCCTTGTAAAACTGACCATCCTACCAATCCTCGACTTTGGCGATGTCATTTACAAAATAGCCTCCAATACCCTACTCAACAAATTGTATGCAGTCTATCACAGTGCAATCCGTTTTGTCACCAAAGCCCCATATACTACCCACCATTGCAACCTGTACGCTCTCGTTGGCTGGCCCTCGCTTCATACTCGTCGCCAAACCCACTGGCTCCATGTCATCTACAAGACCCTGCTAGGTAAAGTCCCCCCTTATCTCAGCTCGCTGGTCACCATAGCATCTCCCCCCTGTAGCACACGCTCCAGCAGGTATATCTCTCTAGTCACCCCCAAAACCAATTCTTTCTTTGGCCGCCTCTCCTTCCAGTTCTCTGCTGCCAATGACTGGAACGAACTACAAAAATCTCTGAAACTGGAAACACTTATCTCCCTCACTAGCTTTAAGCACCAACTGTCAGAGCAGCTCACAGATTACTGCACCTTTACATAGCCCACCTATAATTTAGCCCAAACAGCTACCTCTTTCCCAACTGTATTTAATTTTAATTTATTTATTTATTTTGCTCCGTTGCACCCCATTATTTTTATTTCTACTTTGCACATTCTTCCATTGCAAAACTACCATTCCAGTGTTTTACTTGCTATATTGTATTTACTTTGCCACCATGGCCTTTTTTGCCTTTACCTCCCTTCTCACCTCATTTGCTCACATTGTATATAGACTTGTTTATACTGTATTATTGACTGTATGTTTGTTTTACTCCATGTGTAACTCTGTGTCGTTGTATCTGTCGAACTGCTTTGCTTTATCTTGGCCAGGTCGCAATTGTAAATGAGAACTTGTTCTCAACTTGCCTACCTGGTTAAATAAAGGTGAAAAAAAATATTGTCCAGATGTCTAGTTTAACGCTGATGTGCAAAACCGATGTCAAAGCTAACGTGCATAAAGAAGATATAATGACGCCAAGTAGAATTTTGCAAACGTGCAAAATGGCATTCCTAACCTAGCCCACAATGTTGACTGCTCGATCCACACAGCAGACAAGTCCAGCAGTCATTTGAAAGAATAAGAATTTCACCGAGACAATTCAAAAGGTCGAAAACCATTAACACCAAGATAATGGAGTTCATTCCCCTTGACAATCAATAGTTCTCTGTCGTGGGTGATGTTGGCTTTCGCGGACTGGTGGAGCCCCGGTACACACTACCAAGTGTGATATTTTTCAGATGTTGCCTTACCAGAGTTACACAGTAATAGTGTCACTGCTATTAGCTTCACGACATACTATGAAACGCCGTTTGGGTCTTTGCGTGTCAAAGAGATACAGTAGCTCTGTCAAATCTGTACAAAGAAGTCTGCAACACAGTATAGTAGATACAGTAGCTCTGTGAAAGCTGTACAAAGAAGTCTGCAACACAGTATAGTAGATACAGTAGCTCTGTCAAATCTGTACAAAGAAGTCTGCAACACAGTATAGTAGATACAGTAGCTCTGTCAAAGCGGTACAAAGAAGTCTGCAACACAGTATAGTAGATACAGTAGCTCTGTCAAATCTGTACAAAGAAGTCTGCAACACAGTACAGTAGATACAGTCGTTCTGTCAAAGCTGTACAAAGAAGTCTGCAACACAGTACAGTAGATACAGTAGCTCTGTCAAAGCGGTACAGAGGTCTGCAACACCGGCCATGAACGACGTGTTTACAATACCGCGTTGGTAATAAAGCATCATCTGTTCAACCGCAACTTCTGGGGTCGCTAGCTTTAGCTTAGTACCTAGCTAGCTTTAGCTTAGTACCTAGCTAGCTTTAGCTAGTACCTAGCTTTTAGCTTAGTACCTAGCTAGCTTTAGCTTAGTACCTAGCTAGCTTTAGCTTGGTACCTAGCTAGCTTTAGCTTGGTACCTAGCTAGCACCAATACAACCAGCCTGAAAACTATGACCAGTAGAAACTGCTGTCACTTTTATTATTCTAAGCAATGATTTAGGGATCCTTGTGAGTAAGTATTAGCTAGGTTGCCACTTGTTGTTCGCCTATTGAAATTCAGTTCATGAAAATAAATAGCTAGTCAGCTACTTAACCCTGTTGGCCAAAGCTAATGTTATAAACAGCCAGCTAGCTTCATCTGGCTAGTGAGGCTCGACCGGACCGGGTTATGTGATGTGAAGCTAGCCACAATAAGGATTAGGCACAATAGTGGAATTTGCAGTTTGCCTTCAAAATAAAAGTATGTCATTGACAGTGATGCAAATTAATACAAATAGTAGAATTATGCCATGCTTTTATTTTGAAGGCAAACCGCAAAGTCCACTAATTGTGGCTAAATCCTTATTGTGGCTAGCTTCACATAGATGGGTCCGACCACCATTAATCAAATAAGAACTGCCTGTTAGTTATTTTAGATGATGACACCTAGCTTGATAGTTAGCCAGATATCTATAGCTACTGAAACAGATGGTTGTTTTTCTATGTTTTGGGGGAAGAACATTGTTTGCCTCCATGAGCTAGCTAGCTTTTTTTAAACGACCAGCACTGTAGGTGCGCGAGACAATTTGACCAGCATCATAGCAACGATGGATCGTTGTGATATATGAAATACGAGGGATCGTCTCATCAATGTGTAATAACTACGTAAAACGTGTATTAGAACATCCTGACCGGTTGCATCACTGCCTGGTATGGCAACCGCTCGGTGGTTAAGGGCTTGTCAGTAAACATTTCACAGTACGGTCTACACCTGTTTGTATTCGGCGCATGTTACAAATAACATTTTGATTTGATCATCAAGCACCTCAGCCACCCGAGCCACTGCCTGTTCTCCCCTCTACCATCTAGAAGATCATCAAGGACCCGAGCCACTGCCTGTTCTCCCCTCTACCATCTAGAAGATCATCAAGGACCCGAGCCACTGCCTGTTCTCCCCTCTACCATCTAGAAGATCATCAAGGACCCGAGCCACTGCCTGTTCTCCCCTCTACCATCTAGAAGATCATCAAGGACCCGAGCCACTGCCTGTTCTCCCCTCTACCATCTAGAAGATCATCAAGGACCCGAGCCACTGCCTGTTCTCCCCTCTACCATCTAGAAGATCATCAAGGACCCGAGCCACTGCCTGTTCTCCCCTCTACCATCTAGAAGATCATCAAGGACCCGAGCCACTGCCTGTTCTCCCCTCTACCATCTAGAAGATCATCAAGGACCCGAGCCACTGCCTGTTCTCCCCTCTACCATCTAGAAGATCATCAAGGACCCGAGCCACTGCCTGTTCTCCCCTCTACCATCTAGAAGATCATCAAGGACCCGAGCCACTGCCTGTTCTCCCCTCTACCATCTAGATCATCAAGGACCCGAGCCACTGCCTGTTCTCCCCTCTACCATCTAGAAGGTGGAGACAGTACATGTGCATCGAAGCTGGGACAGAGAAACTGAACAACAGCTTCTATCTCCAGGCCATCAGACTGTTAGTCACCACTAGTCTCCGCCCAGTACTCTACCCTGCTACCACCCGGTACTCTACCCCGCTACCACCCGGTACTCTGTGTGGTCCATGTGTGTAACTCTGTGTGGTCCATGTGTGTAACTCTGTGTGGTCCACGTGTGTAACTCTGTGTGGTCCACGTGTGTAACTGTGTGGTCCACGTGTGTAACTGTGTGGTCCACGTGTGTAACTGTGTGGTCCACGTGTGTAACTGTGTGGTCCACGTGTGTAACTGTGTGGTCCACGTGTGTAACTCTGTTGTTGTTGTCTGTGTCGCACTGCTTTGCTTTATCTTGGCCATGTCGCAATTGTAATTGAGAGCTTGTTCTCCACTAGCCTACCTGGTTAAATAAAGGTGTTCTCAACTAGCCTACCTGGTTAAATAAAGGTGTTCTCAACTGGCCTACCTGGTTAAATAAAGGTGTTCTCAACTGGCCTACCTGGTTAAATAAAGGTGTTCTCAACTAGCCTACCTGGTTAAATAAAGGTGTTCTCAACTGGCCTACCTGGTTAAATAAAGGTGTTCTCTACTAGCCTACCTGGTTAAATAAAGGTGATTTTTATTATTATTATATATTTTTTTAATTACATTTTTTAAACACACCCTTATAAATATTTTTATTACAGACTCTGACATTGCTCGTTCTGATTAATTTAGGGATTTGTGTGTATTGTTAGGTATTACTGTACTGTTGGTACTAGAAACACAAACATTATATATTACTGTACTGTTGGAGCTAGAAACACAAACATTATATATTACTGTACTGTTGGAGCTAGAAACATTATATTACTGTACTGTTGGAACTAGAAACACAAACATTATATATTACTGTAGGAACTAGAAACATTATATATTACTGCACTGTTGGAGTTAGAAACATGATAGAAACACAAACTTTATATATTACTGTACTGTTGGAACTAGAAACATTTTATTACTACTGTTGGAACTAGAAACATTTTATTACTGTACTGTTGGAACTAGAAACATTTTATTACTGTACTGTTGGAACTAGAAACATTTTATTACTGTACTGTTGGAACTAGAAACATTTTATTACTGTACTGTTGGAACTAGAAACATTTTATTACTGTACTGTTGGAACTAGAAACATTTTATTACTGTACTGTTGGAACTAGAAACATTTTATTACTGTACTGTTGGAACTAGAAACACAAACATTTTATTACTGTACTGTTGGAACTAGAAACACAAACATTCGCTGCACCTGTTATGATATCTGTGTACTTAACTGATTAGAAATATTGAGTCCATGTTGCATCATGCTAGCTATGTGTTGTGTAACTGTTAGTTACTGGGTACAGCAGGGGAACTGGGGTTAACTCCTGGGTACAGCAGGGGAACTGGGGTTAGCTCCTGGGTACAGCAGGGGAACTGGGGTTAGCTGCTGGGTACAGCAGGGGAACTGGGGTTAGCTACTGGGTACAGCAGGGGAACTGGGGTTAAACTCCTGGGTACAGCAGGGGAACTGGGGTTAGGGGAACTGGGGTTAGCTAACAGCAGGGGAACTGGGGTTAGCTCCTGGGTACAGGGGGAACTGGGGTTAGCTCCTGGGTACAGCAGGGGAACTGGGGTTAGCCACAGGGGAACTGGGGTTAGCTACTGGGTACAGCAGGGGAACTGGGGTTAGCTCCTGGGTACAGCAGGGGAACTGGTGTTAGCTACTGGGTACAGGGGGAACTGGGGTTAGCTCCTGGGTACAGCAGGGGAACTGGGGTTAGCCCTGGGTACAGCAGGGGGGGTTAACTGGGGTTAGCCGCAGGGGAACTGGGGTTAGCTACTGGGTACAGCAGGGGAACTGGGGTTAGCTCCTGGGTACAGCAGGGGAACTGGGGTTAGCTCCTGGGTACAGCAGGGGAACTGGGGTTAGCTCCTGGGTACAGCAGGGGAACTGGGGTTAGCTCCTGGGTACAACTGGGGTTAGCAGGGGAACTGGGGTTAGCCACAGGGGAACTGGGTTAGCTACTGGGTACAGCAGGGGAACTGGTGTTAGCTCCTGGGTACAGCAGGGGAACTGGGGTTAGCCCAGGGGAACTGGGGTTAGCTCTGGGTACAGCAGGGGAACTGGTGTTAGCTCTGGGTACAGCAGGGGAACTGGGGTTAGCTCCTGGGTACAGCAGGGGAACTGGGGTTAGCTACTGGGTACAGCAGGGGAACTGGGGTTAGCCGTGTGGGGAACTGGGGTTAGCCACTGGGTACAGCAGGGGAACTGGGGTTAGCTACTGGGTGCAGCAGGGGAACTGGGGTTAGCTACTGGGTACAGCAGGGGAACTGGGGTTAGCTCCTGGGTACAGCAGGGGAACTGGGGTTAGCCGCTGGGGGAACTGGGGTTAGCCGGCTCAGGGGAACTGGGGTTAGCCGCCGGGTACAGCAGGGGAACTGGGGTTAGCCGCTATGCTAAGAAGGGAACTGGGGTTAGCCGGGGAGACTGGCTCTATGGGGAACTGGGGTTAGCCGCCGGGTATTGTTCATTATGTAGAGTGGAGAGGCCAGTTCCAGGGTCTGTCCCAGTTCCAGGGTCTGTCCCAGTTCCAGGGTCTGTCCCAGTTCCAGGGTCTGTCCCAGTTCCAGGGTCTGTCCCAGTTCCAGGGTCTGTCCCAGTTCCAGGGTCTGTCTGGCCCTCCCATCAACACCTACGTGTTTCTGTTGACTCAGCGTTACTCTCTTTGTCTGTGTGTGTGTGTGAAACAATATTAGCCACACACACACAATGACACTCGCAGTGCCATGCAGGTCACTACACTGCTGTGCTCGTTAGCTACTGTTGTGCAGCTGTCCTGGGCATGCTGGTCAGCTGCCACTGAGTCAATGACTCAATCACACAATGGAACTCAAAAGCACCACTAGTTAAGAAGTGGAGACTAGCTCTATGCTAAGGAGTGGAGACTGGCTCTATGCTAAGAAGTGGAGACTAGCTCTGTGCTAAGAAGTGGAGACTAGCTCTGTGCTAAGGAGTGGAGACTAGCTCTGTGCTAAGAAGTGGAGACTGGCTCTATGCTAAGAAGTGGAGACTAGCTCTGTGCTAAGAAGTGGAGACTAGCTCTGTGCTAAGAAGTGGAGACTGGCTCTATGCTAAGAAGTGGAGACTGGCTCTATGCTAAGAAGTGGAGACTGGCTCTATGCTAAGAAGTGGAGACTGGCTCTATGCTAAGAAGTGGAGACTGGCTCTATGCTAAGAAGTGGAGACTGGCTCTATGCTAAGAAGTGGAGACTGGCTCTATGCTAAGAAGTGGAGACTAGCTCTGTGCTAAGAAGTGGAGACTGGCTCTATGCTAAGAAGTGGAGACTGGCTCTGTGCTAAGAAGTGGAGACTAGCTCTGTGCTAAGAAGTGGAGACTAGCTCTGTGCTAAGAAGTGGAGACTAGCTCTGTGCTAAGAAGTGGAGACTAGCTCTGTGCTAAGAAGTGGAGACTATGCTAAGAAGTGGAGACTAGCTCTGTGCTAAGAAGTGGAGACTAGCTCTGTGCTAAGAAGTAGAGACTAGCTCTATGCTAAGAAGTGGAGACTAGCTCTGTGCTAAGAAGTGGAGACTATGCTAAGAAGTGGAGACTAGCTCTGTGCTAAGAAGTGGAGACTAGCTCTGTGCTAAGAAGTGGAGACTAGCTCTGTGCTAAGAAGTGGAGACTAGCTCTGTGCTAAGAAGTGGAGACTAGCTCTGTGGAGACTAAGAAGTGGAGACTAGCTCTGTGCTAAGAAGTGGAGACTAGCTCTGTGCTAAGAAGTGGAGACTATGCTAAGAAGTGGAGACTAGCTCTGTGCTAAGAAGTGGAGACTAGCTCTGTGCTAAGAAGTGGAGACTGGCTCTATGCTAAGAAGTGGAGACTAGCTCTGTGCTAAGAAGTGGAGACTATGCTAAGAAGTGGAGACTAGCTCTGTGCTAAGAAGTGGAGACTAGCTCTGTGCTAAGAAGTGGAGACTGGCTCTATGCTATGAAGTGGAGACTGGCTCTATGCTAAGAAGTGGAGACTGGCTCTGTGCTAAGAAGTGGAGACTGGCTCTGTGCTAAGAAGTGGAGACTGGCTCTATGCTAAGAAGTGGAGACTGGCTCTATGCTAAGAAGTGGAGACTGGCTCTATGCTAAGAAGTGGAGACTAGCTCTGTGCTAAGAAGTGGAGACTGGCTCTGTGCTAAGAAGTGGAGACTGGCTCTATGCTAAGAAGTGGAGACTAGCTCTGTGCTAAGAAGTGGAGACTGGCTCTGTGCTAAGAAGTGGAGACTAGCTCTGTGCTATGAAGTGGAGACTAGCTCTGTGCTAAGAAGTGGAGACTGGCTCTATGCTAA
Source organism: Oncorhynchus tshawytscha (assembly GCF_018296145.1). Lineage (NCBI taxonomy): Eukaryota > Metazoa > Chordata > Actinopteri > Salmoniformes > Salmonidae > Oncorhynchus > Oncorhynchus tshawytscha. The sequence goes on along the minus strand of NW_024609615.1, from coordinate 77,960 downwards.
GAAGTGGAGACTAGCTCTGTGCTAAGAAGTGGAGACTAGCTCTATGCTAAGAAGTGGAGACTGGCTCTATGCTAAGAAGTGGAGACTAGCTCTGTGCTAAGAAGTGGAGACTAGCTCTATGCTAAGAAGTGGAGACTAGCTCTATGCTAAGAAGTGGAGACTGGCTCTATGCTAAGAAGTGGAGACTAGCTCTATGCTAAGAAGTGGAGACTGGCTCTATGCTAAGAAGTGGAGACTGGCTCTATGCTAAGAAGTGGAGACTAGCTCTGTGCTATGCTCTATAAAGTTACAGTGGTTATTTTATCCATACTTTATCTACTCATCATACCTGCCGTTTGGTAAACAGGTGGATTTGAATGTATTCCATAGATTATAATGGGTTTCAGATCTGGCAGACTTCCACATTGTCATCATCATTCTTCTTCCTTGTGTTGTTGTGGTTGGTAACGTGTGTGTGTGTGTATGTGTGTGTGTGTGTGTCCATAAGTGTTCAGTAAATTCTCAGACTTTCAAATCATTATTATTAGTGATGGGGGTTGATAGTTACATATCAGGATATTTATTTTGGATGATATCACAGTGTAGTTCTGCGTTAGTCTGTACCTGCACCAAAACTGCAGTTTGTTTCCATTTTGTTCTGTCTTTTTAAATGGGGAGACATTTTGTTTTCAGAACTTTTTTTAGTTCCATGACTGATCAAAACTAGTTCTCGGGCCTCCAGAGTTGCGCGGCGGTCTAAGGTACGCATCGCATTGCTTGTGGCATCATTACAGACCCGGGTTCGATCCCAGGCTGTGTCACAGCCGGCCGTGACCGGGAGACCTTATGAGGCGACGCACAATTGGCCCAGCGTTGTCCGGGTTAGGGAAGGGTTTGGCCGGCCAGGATGTCCTTGTCCCGTTCGCGCTCTAGACTCCTTGTGGCGGGCCAGGATGTCCTTGTCCCGTTCGCGCTCTAGCGACTCCTTGTGGCGGGCCAGGATGTCCTTGTCCCGTTCGCGCTCTAGACTCCTTGTGGCGGGCCAGGATATCCTTGTCCCGTTCGCGCTCTAGCGACTCCTTGTGGCGGGCCAGGATGTCCTTGTCCCGTTCGTGCTCTAGACTCCTTGTGGCGGGCCCGGATGTCCTTGTCCCGTTCGCGCTCTAGCGACTCCTTGTGGCAGGCCAGGATGTCCTTGTCCCGTTCGCGCTCTAGACTCCTTGTGGCGGGCCAGGATGCCCTTGTCCCGTTCGCGCTCTAGACTCCTTGTGGCGGGCCAGGATGTCCTTGTCCCGTTCGCGCTCTAGACTCCTTGTGGCGGCCAGGATGTCCTTGTCCCGTTCGCGCTGACTCCTTGTCCCAGGATGCCCTTGTCCCGTTCGCGCTCTAGACTCCTTGTGGCGGGCCAGGATGTCCTTGTCCCGTTCGTCTAGACTCCTTGTGGCGGGCCAGGATGTCCTTGTCCCGTTCGCGCTCTAGACTCCTTGTGGCGGGCCAGGATTCCCTTGTCCCGTTCGTGCTCTAGCGACTCCTTGTGGCGGGCCAGGTGCCTGTAAGCTGACTTCGGTCGCCAGCTGGAAGATATTTCCTCCGACACATTGGTGCGGCTGGCAGTTTTTCCTCCAACACATTGGTGCGGCTGGCTTCTGGGTTAAGCAAGCAGTGTGTCAAGAAGCAGTGCGGCTTGGCAGGGTCGTGTTTCGGAGGACGCACGGCTCTCGACCTTCGCCTCTCCTGAGTCCGTACGGGAGTTGCAGCAATGGGACAAGACTGCACCTACCAATTTGGATATCACGAAATTGGGGAGAAAATTTGTTTTTGTATTTATTTTTACAAAAGCTTGTTTTCTTGTCGCTCTGCATTAGACATATTGGTGAGCGATATGTTTGAACATCAAATTGCAATAAAATTACAGTATCGAATCACAGTTTATATATATAGAATCTCAATGCATATGGAGAATCGCAATACACATCATATTGGCACCTACGTTTCGTGATATCGTATTGTGAGGTCCCTGGCAATTCCCAGCCCTAATTATTATTGTTGATGTTATTTTTGTTGTGTGTAGATGTGCCTGGCCTGCCGGAGGGCAGCAACAGAAGACAGTGAAACTACAGCGGAGGGCAGCAACAGAAAACCTTCTCATGGCCTGCCAGTCTGTCTCCATCATCAACATGGACGAGCAGGCCCTGCTGGGGCTCAACCCTAACGCAGATGCCTGCTATAGGCAGAAGGTAAGTCTCATTACACTGTTTGTGTGTGTGTGTGTGTGTGTGTGTGCGTGTGTGTGTGTGTGTGTGTGTGTGCAGTTCATTCATGTGCTTGTAGAGGACGGACCTAACTTGTTCCCTCTCCGCTGTCAGCACGAGTGTTGTTATGGCTGGCTGTAGAATGGGGTAGTTATGGGGGGTAGTTGTGTGGCTGGCTGTAGAATGGGGTAGTTATGGGGGTTGTGTGGCTGGCTGCATAATGGGGTAGTTATGGGGGTTTGTGTGGCTGGCTGCATAATGGGGTAGTTATGGGGGTTTGTGTGGCTGGCTGCATAATGGGGTAGTTATGGGGTTTGTGTGGCTGGCTGTAGAATGGGGTAGTTATGGGGTTTGTGTGGCTGGCTGGCTGTAGAATGGGGTAGTTATGGGGGTGTATTGTGGCTGGCTGGCTGTAGAATGGGGTAGTTATGGGGTTTGTGTGGCTGGCTGGCTGTAGAATGGGGTAGTTATGGGGGTTGTGTGGCTGGCTGGCTGTAGAATGGGGTAGTTATGGGGTTTGTGTGGCTGGCTGCAGAATGGGGTTAGGGGGTTATGGGGGTTGGGGGTGTGTGGCTGGCTGGCTGGCTGGCTGTAGAATGGGGTAGTTATGGGGGTTTGTGTGGCTGGCTGGCTGCAGAATGGGGTAGTTATGGGGGTTTGTGTGGCTGGCTGTAGAATGGGGTAGTTATGGGGGTTGTGTGGCTGGCTGGCTGTAGAATGGGGTAGTTATGGGGGTTGTGTGGCTGGCTACAGAATGGGGTAGTTATGGGGGTTTTGTGGCTGGCTGGCTGCAGAATGGGGTAGTTATGGGGGTTTGTGTGGCTGGCTGCAGAATGGGGTAGTTATGGGGGTTTGTGTGGCTGGCTGTAGAATGGGGTAGTTATGGGGGTTTGTGGGCTGGCTGCAGAATGGGGTAGTTATGGGGGTTTGTGGCTGGCTGCAGAATGGGGTAGTTATGGGGGTTTGTGTGGCTGGCTGCATAATGGGGTAGTTATGGGGTTTGTGTGGCTGGCTGCAGAATGGGGTAGTTATGGGGGTTTTGTGTGGCTGGCTGTAGAATGGGGTAGTTATGGGGGTTGTGTTGCTGGCTGGCTGCAGAATGGGGTAGTTATGGGGTTTGTGTGGCTGGCTTCAGAATGGGGTGTTATGGGGGTTTTCTGGCTGGCTTCTCTCTCTGCTTCTGTTTCTCTCTCTGGGGTTTCTGTTTCTCTCTCTGCTTCTGTTTCTCTCTCTGCTTCTGTTTGTGTCTCTCTGGGGTTTATGGGGCTTCTGTTTCTCTCTGCTGGCTGTTGGGGTAGTTATGGGGGTTTGTTTCTGGCTCAGAATGGGGTTCTGGGGGTTTGTGTGGCTGGCTGGGGTTCTGGGGGTTTGTTGCTTCTGGCTGTAGAATGGGGTTTATGGGGGTTTCTGTCTGGCTGGCTGTTCTGGGGTTTCTGGCTCTGCTGCTTCTGTTTCTCTCTGGCTGCAGAATGGGGTAGTTATGTTTCTGATTCAGAAGCTTCTGTTTCTCTCTCTGCTTCTGTTTCTCTCTCTGCTTCTGTTTCTCTCTCTGCTTCTGGGGGTTGTCTCTCTGCTTCTGGTTCTCTCTCTGCTTCTGTTTCTCTCTCTCTGCTTCTGTTTCTCTCTCTGCTTCTGTTTCTCTCTCTCTGCTTCTGTTTCTCTCTCTCTGCTTCTGTTTCTCTCTCTCTGCTTCTGTTTCTCTCTCTCTGCTTCTGGTTCTCTCTCTCTGCTTCTGGTTCTCTCTCTCTGCTTCTGGTTCTCTCTCTCTGCTTCTGTTTCTCTCTCTGCTTCTGTTTCTCTCTCTCTGCTTCTGTTTCTCTCTCTGCTTCTGGTTCTCTCTCTGCTTCTGTTTCTCTCTCTCTGCTTCTGTTTCTCTCTGCTTCTGGTTCTCTCTCTCTGCTTCTGGTTCTCTCTCTGCTTCTGTTTCTCTCTCTCTGCTTCTGTTTCTCTCTGCTTCTGGTTCTCTCTCTGCTTCTGGTTCTCTCTCTCTGCTTCTGGTTCTCTCTCTCTCTGCTTCTGGTTCTCCTCCTCAGGCGATGGTGTATTTTGAGCAGTTGAAGGAGTCCCAGGATGCCTGGGAGGTGTGTGCAGAGGCCCTGGCTAAAGGCATTTACAGGTGAGACCCATTAGTTGGTATGATTCTGATTAGAGACGGTACAGTATCCTTCTAGTCACACCTGGGAGGTTTCAGATTCCAACCTGTTCTACTGCTTGGTCTCCCTGTTGGTCCTACTCTGGTCTCCCTGTTGGTCCTACTCTGGTCTCCCTGTTAGTCCTACTCTGGTCTCCCTGTTGGTCCTACTCTGGTCTCCCTGTTGGTCCTACTCTGGTCTCCCTGTTGGTCCTACTCTGGTCTCCCTGTTGGTCCTACTCTGGTCTCCCTGTTGGTCCTACTCTGTTGGTCCTACTGGTCTCCCCTGTTGGTCCTACTACTCTGGTCTCCCTGTTGGTCCTACTCTGGTCTCCCTGTTAGTCCTACTCTGGTCTCCCTGTTGGTCCTTCTCTGGTCTCCCTGTTGGTCCTACTCTGGTCTCCCTGTTAGTCCTACTCTGGTCTCCCTGTTGGTCCTACTCTGGTCTCCCTGTTGGTCCTACTCTGGTCTCCCTGTTAGTCCTTCTCTGGTCTCCCTGTTGCTCCTTCTCTGGACTCTGGTCTCCCAGACCATATATTGTATTGTAGTATCTTTATTAATCCCTCAGTGACGGCCCTGTGTTGTATTGTAATATCTTTATTAATCCCTCTCTCAGTGACGACCCTGTGTTGTATTGTAATATCTTTATTAATCCCTCTCTCTGTGACGACCCTGTGTTGTATTGTAATAACTTTATTAATCCCTCTCTCAGTGACGACCCTGTGTTGAATTGTAATATCTTTATTAATCCCTCTCTCAGTGACGACCATGTGAAGTTCTTCTGTTTCCAAGTCCTGGAGCACCAGATCAAGTACAGGTGAGAGGAGGGGAAGGAGAGGTGGAGAGAGGGTGGAGGGGGGAGAAGGAGAGGTGGAGGAGGTGGAGAGAGGGTGGAGGAGAGGTGGAGGAGGAGGGGTGGAGGAGGAGGGGGGAAGGAGAGGTGGAGAGAGGGGGGAGGAGGAGGGGGAAGGAGAGGAATGGAGGAGGTTCCTCCAATCCCATTGACTCCAGGAACAGAGGGGAGGAGAGGTGGAGGAGGTGGAGAGAGGGTGGAGGAGGAGGGGGGGAGAGGAAGTGCCTCTGTCAGCTGTCATCCTGCCACTAGTCTGATAGATGATGAATTAGGAAGTCTGTGATAATAGGTTGACTGTTCCTCCAATCCCATTGACTCCAGATAACAGCTAATGCTGTCACCTTTTCTCATGCTTTCACAGTAGGGCATTAAAGTACTGTCACCTTTTCCCATGCTTTCACAGTAGGGCATTAAAGTACTGTCACCTTTTCTCATGCTTTCACAGTAGGGCATTAAAGTACTGTCACCTTTTCTCATGCTTTCACAGTAGGGCATTAAAGTACTGTCACCTTTTCTCATGCTTTCACAGTAGGGCATTAAAGTACTGTCACCTTTTCCCATGCTTTCACAGTAGGGCATTAAAGTACTGTCACCTTTTCTCATGCTTTCACAGTAGGGCATTAAAGTACTGTCACCTTTTCCCATGCTTTCACAGTAGGGCATTACAGTACTGTCACCTTTTCTCATGCTTTCACAGTAGGGCATTAAAGTACTGTCACCTTTTCTCATGCTTTCACAGTAGGGCATTAAAGTACTGTCACGTGTCTTACTAACATCTGACTGAAAACCATGTACATGTGTCTCTGTCAGCAGCATTCCTCTAAGAACTAGTCCTGAACAGAAAGTGACTTTGTGTTGTGTTTTGTCCCAGACATGGAGGGCTCAGTCCTGCCCAGCAACAGCTGATCAGAGAAACCCTGATGAAGTGGCTGCAGGGTCAGGTGGGGCTTCTCTGTCACTTAGTCAACCTGTCACAACAACGCAGCACATTTCATCAACAACTCTATTTGTTACTTGAGCTGTCGTTAGTTACACATTTCATCAACAACTCTATTTGTTACTTGAGCTGTTGTTAGTTACACATTTCATCAACAACTCTATTTGTTACTTGAGCTGTCGTTAGTTACACGTTTTTATACAGTCATGAAGTTGACTTTTCCACACCTGAATTGAAAAATTGTATTAGAAAATTAATTTCAATATAATATTCTCCTTCTCTGCTATCCCGACAATCCTCCCCTCCTCCTCTTCATCTTCTTCCTTCTCTTCTTCCTCCTCCCCTCCTCCTCTTCTTCCCCCTTCCTCCTCCTCCTCTTCCTCCCCCTTCCTCCTCCTCTCCAGTTAATGAACTCCCAACCAGAGAAGCCGTTCATCCGTAACAAGGCAGCCCAGGTGTTTGCTCTGACCTTCGTGATGGAGTACCTGACCCACTGGCCCAAGTTCTTCTTCGACCTGCTGTCTCTAGTGGGCCTGAACCCACATGGGGTCGACGTCTACCTCAGAACACTGATGGCTATCGACGCTGAGGTGGTGGACAGAGACATCCTGCACTCCCCTGAGGTAAGAGGACACTGAGGTGGTAGACAGAGACATCCTGCACTACCCTGAGGTAAGAGGACGCTGAGGTGGTGGACAGAGACATCCTGCACTCCCCTGAGGTAAGAGGACACTGAGGTGGTGGACAGAGACATCCTGCACTACCCTGAGGTAAGAGGACGCTGAGGTGGTGGACAGAGACATCCTGCTCTCCCCTGAGGTAAGAGGACACAGGTGGTGGACAGAGACATCCTGCACTACCCTGAGGTAAGAGGACACTGAGGTGGTGGACAGAGACATCCTGCACTCCCCTGAGGTAAGAGGACACTGAGGTGGTGGACAGAGACATCCTGCACTCCCCTGAGGTAAGAGGACACTGAGGTGGTGGACAGAGACATCCTGCACTACCCTGAGGTAAGAGGACACTGAGGTGGTGGACAGAGACATCCTGCTCTCCCCTGAGGTAAGAGGACACTGAGGGTGTCCTCTTTTTCTCTCTCTCTTCTCTCTCTTTTTCTCTCCTTCTCTTCTCTCTCTTTTTCTCTCCTTCTCTCCTCTCTTTTTCTCTCCTTCTCTTCTCTCTCTTTTTCTCTCCTTCTCTTCTCTCTCTCTTTTTCTCTCCTTCTCTTCTCTCTAGGAGGTTCGTAGGAACACATTAATAAAGGATGGTATGAGGGAGCATCCCCAGTCTCTAACTCTTCTCTCTCTCTCCCCTCCCTCCTCTCTTCTCTCTCTCTCCCCTCAACTCTCTCCCTCTCTCTCTCCCCTCCCTCCTCTCTCCCCTCCTCTCTCTCTCCCCTCCCTCCTCTCTTCTCTCTAGGAGGTTCGTAGGAACACATTAATAAAGGATGGTATGAGGGAGCAGGTCATCCCCAGCCTGGTTGAGTCCTGGTACCAGATCCTCGGGGCCTATCAGCAGTCTCACCCTGAGATCACCTGTCAATGTCTGGAGGTAGTGGGGGCATACGTCTCCTGGATAGACCTCAACCTCATCGCCAACGACAGGTACGTCCGTCTGTGGTCAGTCTGTGTGGTCAGTGGCTGTCTGTGTGGTCAGTGGCTGTCTCTGTGGTCAGTGTCTGTGGTCAGTGTGTGGTCAGTGGCTGTCTGTGTGGTCAGTGTATGTCTGTGTGGTCAGTCGTTTCATTCTCTAAGGCAACATCTGAAAAATATCACACTTGGTAGTGTGTACCGGTGCTCGACCAGTCCGCGAAAGCCAACATCACCCACGACAGAGAACTATTGATTGTCAAGGGGAATGAACTCCATTATCTTGGTGTTAATGGATTTCGCCTTTTGAGTAATAATCTGCCAGTTATTTTCATGTAATTACATTAAGATATATGGGGGAACATGGGTATATTCTAGAGGTCGACCGATTAGGATTTTCCAACGCCGATACCGATTATTGGAGGATCAAAAAAACCGAAACCGATTAATCGGCCCATTTTTATATTTTATATAAAAATATATATTTTATGTTAATGTATTTGTAATAATGACAATTACAACAATACTGAATGAACACTTATTTTAACTTAATATAATACATCAATAAAATCAATTTAGCCTCAAGTAAATAATGAAACATGTTCAATTTGGTTTAAATAATGTAAAAACAAAGTGTTGGAGAAGAAAGTAAAAGTGCAATATGTGTCATGTAAGAAAGCTAACGTTTCAGTTCCTTGCTCAGAACATGAGAACATATGAAAGCTGGTGGTTCCTTTCAACATGAGTCTTCAATATTCCCAGGTAAGAAGTTTTAGGTTGTAGTTATTATAGGAATTGTAGGACTATTTCCCTCTATACCATTTGTATTTCATTAACCTTTGATTATTGGATGTCTTGTAGGCACTTTAGTCTTGCCAGTGTAACAGTATAGCTTCCGCCCCTCTCCTCGCTCCTCCCTGGGCTCGAACCAGCAACACAACGACAACAGCCACCATCGAAGCAGCATTACCCATGCAGAGCAAGGGGAACAACTACTAGAAGGCTCAGAGCGAGGACGTTTGAAACGCTAGCTAGCCATTTCACTCTGGTTACACCAGCCTCATCTCGGGAGTTGATAGGTTCGAAGTCATAAACAGCGCAATGCTTGACGCACAACGAAGAGCTGCTGGCAAAACGCACGAAAGTGCTGTTTGAATGAATGTTTACGCGCCTCCTTCTGCCTACTACCGCTCAGTCAGATACTTAGATACTTGTATGCTTGTATGCTCAGTCAGATTATATGCAACGCAGGACACGCTAGATAATATCTAGTAACCAATTTTAATTATTTTTTTCCTCATCAATCTACACACAATACCCCATAGTGACATCACAATACCCCATAGTGACATCACAATACCCCATAGTGACATCACAATACCCCATAGTGACATCACAATACCCCATAGTGACATCACAATACCCCCATAGTGACATCACAATACCCCCATAGTGACATCACAATACCCCCATAGTGACATCACAATACCCCCATAGTGACATCACAATACCCCCATAATGACAAAGCGAAAACGGGTTGTCTAGAAATTTTGCGATCAGATGACTGGTCCTGGACCAGTGTTTAACCAGTGTGTTCCTCTCCCTCCAGGTTTATGAACCAGACACTAGATCAGATGACTGGTCCTGGACCAGTGTTTAACCAGTGTGTTCCTCTCCCTCCAGGTTTATGAACCAGACACTAGATCAGATGACTGGTCCTGGACCAGTGTTTAACCTGTGTTCCTCTCCCTCCAGGTTTATGAACCAGACACTAGATCAGATGACTGGTCCTGGACCAGTCTGTTCCTCTCCCTCCAGGTTTATGAACCAGACCCTCGATCAGATGACTGGTCCTGGACCAGTGTTTAACCAGTGTGTTCCTCTCCCTCCAGGTTTATGAACCAGACCCTCGATCAGATGACTGGTCCTGGACCAGTGTTTAACCAGTCTGTTTCTCTCCCTCCAGGTTTATGAACCAGAGACTAGATCAGATGACTGGTCCTGGACCAGTGTTTAACCAGACCTGTGTTCTCTCCTGGACCAGTCCAGGTTTATGAACCAGACACTAGATCAGATGACTGGTCCTGGACCAGTGTTTAACCAGTGTGTTCCTCTCCCTCCAGGTTTATGAACCAGACACTAGATCAGATGACTGGTCCTGGACCAGTGTTTAACCAGTGTGTTCCTCTCCCTCCAGGTTTATGAACCAGACACTAGATCAGATGACTGGTCCTGGACCAGTGTTTAACCAGTGTGTTCCTCTCCCTCCAGGTTTATGAACCAGACCCTCGATCAGATGACTGGTCCTGGACCAGTCTGTTCCTCTCCCTCCAGGTTTATGAACCAGACACTAGATCAGATGACTGGTCCTGGACCAGTGTTTAACCAGTGTGTTCCTCTCCCTCCAGGTTTATGAACCAGACACTAGATCAGATGACTGGTCCTGGACCAGTCTGTTCCTCTCCCTCCAGGTTTATGAACCAGAGACTAGATCAGATGACTGGTCCTGGACCAGTGTTTAACCAGTGTGTTCCTCTCCCTCCAGGTTTATGAACCAGACACTAGATCAGATGACTGGTCCTGGACCAGTCTGTTCCTCTCCCTCCAGGTTTATGAACCAGAGACTAGATCAGATGACTGGTCCTGGACCAGTGTTTAAACCAGTGTGTTCCTGGACTCCCTCCAGGTTTATGAACCAGACACTAGATGACTGGTCCTGGACCAGTGTTTAACCAGTGTGTTCCTCTCCCTCCAGGTTTATGAACCAGACACTAGATCAGATGACTGGTCCTGGACCAGTCTGTTCCTCTCCCTCCAGGTTTATGAACCAGAGACTAGATCAGATGACTGGTCCTGGACCAGTGTTTAACCAGTGTGTTCCTCTCCCTCCAGGTTTATGAACCAGAGACTAGATCAGATGACTGGTCCTGGACCAGTGTTTAACCAGTGTGTTCCTCTCCCTCCAGGTTTATGAACCAGACACTAGATCAGATGACTGGTCCTGGACCAGTGTTTAACCAGTGTGTTCCTCTCCCTCCAGGTTTATGAACCAGACCCTCGATCAGATGACTGGTCCTGGACCAGTCTGTTCCTCTCCCTCCAGGTTTATGAACCAGACCCTCGATCAGATGACTGGTCCTGGACCAGTCTGTTCCTCTCCCTCCAGGTTTATGAACCAGACACTAGATCAGATGACTGGTCCTGGACCAGTGTTTAACCAGTGTGTTCCTCTCCCTCCACCAGTGTTGGTCCTGGACCACCAGTGTGTTCCTCTCCCCTCCAGGTTTATGAACCAGACACTAGATCAGATGACTGGTCCTGGACCAGTCTGTCCTCTCCAGGTTTATGAACCAGACTCCAGGTTTATGAACCAGACACTAGATCAGATGACTGGTCCTGGACCAGTGTTTAACCAGTGTGTTCCTCTCCCTCCAGGTTTATGAACCAGACACTAGAGCAGATGACTGGTCCTGGACCAGTGTTTAACCAGTGTGTTCCTCTCCCTCCAGGTTTATGAACCAGACACTAGATCAGATGACTGGTCCTGGACCAGTGTTTAACCAGTGTGTTCCTCTCCCTCCAGGTTTATGAACCAGACACTAGATCAGATGACTGGTCCTGGACCAGTGTTTAACCAGTGTGTTCCTCTCCCTCCAGGTTTATGAACCAGACACTAGATCAGATGACTGGTCCTGGACCAGTCTGTCCCTCTCCCTCCAGGTTTATGAACCAGAGACTAGATCAGATGACTGGTCCTGGACCAGTGTTTAACCAGTGTGTTCCTCTCCCTCCAGGTTTATGAACCAGACACTAGATCAGATGACTGGTCCTGGACCAGTGTTTAACCAGTGTGTTCCTCTCCCTCCAGGTTTATGAACCAGACACTAGATCAGATGACTGGTCCTGGACCAGTGTTTAACCAGTGTGTTCCTCTCCCTCCAGGTTTATGAACCAGACACTAGAGCAGATGACTGGTCCTGGACCAGTGTTTAACCAGTGTGTTCCTCTCCCTCCAGGTTTATGAACCAGACACTAGATCAGATGAATGGTCCTGGACCAGTGTTTAACCAGTGTGTTCCTCTCCCTCCAGGTTTATGAACCAGACCCTCGATCAGATGACTGGTCCTGGACCAGTGTTTAACCAGTGTGTTCCTCTCCCTCCAGGTTTATGAACCAGACACTAGATCAGATGACTGGTCCTGGACCAGTGTTTAACCAGTCTGTTTCTCTCCCTCCAGGTTTATGAACCAGAGACTAGATCAGATGACTGGTCCTGGACCAGTGTTTAACCAGTGTGTTCCTGTCCCTCCAGGTTTGTGAACCTGCTGCTGAGTCAGATGTCTGTGGAGGACCTGAGAGAGGAGGCGTGTGACTGTCTGTTTGAGATTGTCAATAAAGGAATGGACCCGACAGACAAGACCAAGCTGGTCGAGTCCCTCTGTCAGGTCCTGCAGTCGGCTGGCTTCTTCAACGTGGACCAGGTAGGTGGACACACACAGACACCATAACACAACACATACACACACACACCACATAACACACACACACACAAACCACATAACACACACACACACAACACACACACCACATAACAGACACACACATAACACATACATACATATATACACACACATACACAACACATACACACACACACACACATAACAGACACACACATAACACACACACACACAACACACACACCACATAACAGACACACACATAACACACACACACACCACACACATACATACACACACACACATAACACACACACATAACACACACACACACACATACACATACATACATATGTACACACCATAACACAACACATACACATACACACACACATAACACACACACACATAACACACACACACACACACACACACACACATAACACACACACACACATAACACACACACACATAACACACACACACACACACACACACACACCACATAACACACACACACATAACACACACACCACATAACACACACACACACCACACACATAACACACACACACACATAACACACACACACACACACACATAACACACACACACACATACATACACACACATAACACACACACACACACATAACACACACACATAACACACACACACCACATAACACACACACACAACACACACATAACACACACACACACATAACACACACACACACACACACACAATCGCTACTCCATTTCCCACAGTCCAACAAAAGGCCAAAGGCTCCATTTCCTCTTCCTCCTCACCTCTACTTCCTGAATGGATGTGAAACTGTTTCCTGTTTATACCTGAAAAGCCCCCCCCTCCAGGTTTCCTGTCTTGGCTCCATCAGGAGGAGGATGTGGACTTCCTGGCTAAGTTCTCCAGACTGGTGAACGGGATGGGCCAGTCTCTGGTACTGAGCTGGACCAAACTGGCCAAGGGGGGCGACGTGAAGGCAGCCGCCGAGGCGCTGCGTGCCCTCGAGACCAAGGTTCCTCTGCTCCTCCAGCTGCTGGTCCACGACGACGATGACATCTCAGCCAACATCGTAGGCTTCTGCTACGACTACCTGAACGTACTCAAACAGGTGAGATACACCCTGCTAGTTGGGAATATGGCTCCCTATTCTCTATGTGCACTACATCTGACCAGAGGTCTATGGGAATATGGCTCCCTATTCTCTATGTGCACTACATCTGACCAGAGGCCTATGGGAATATGGCTCCCTATTCTCTATGTGCACTACATCTGACCAGAGGTCTATGGGAATATGTGCACTACATCTGACCAGAGGCCTTCTCTATGGCACTACATCTGACCAGAGGTCTATGGCCCTGACCAGAGGCCTATGGGAATATGGCTCCCTATTCTCTAAGTACACTACATCTGACCAGAGGCCTATGGGAATATGGCTCCCTATTCTCTATGTGCACTACATCTGACCAGAGGTCTATGGGGATATGGCTCCCTATTCTCTATGTGCACTACATCTGACCAGAGGTCTATGGGAATATGGCTCCCTATTCTCTAAGTACACTACATCTGACCAGAGGCCTATGGGAATATGGCTCCCTATTCTCTAAGTACACTACATCTGACCAGAGGCCTATGGGAATATGGCTCCCTATTCTCTAAGTACACTACATCTGACCAGAGGCCTATGGGAATATGGCTCCCTATTCTCTATGTGCACTACATCTGACCAGAGGCCTATGGGAATATGGCTCCCTATTCTCTATGTGCACTACATCTGACCAGAGGCCTATGGGAATATGGCTCCCTATTCTCTATGGCACCTTATTCCATCCAGGCCTCTGGTCAAATGTAGTGCACTATGAAGGGAGAGGGAGACACTCTAGATGTATCTTTACCAGACAGGAGAGGGAGACACTCTAGATGTATCTTTACCAGACAGGAGAGGGAGACACTCTAGATGTATCTTTACCAGACAGGAGAGGGAGACACTCTAGATGTATCTTTACCAGACAGGAGAGGGAGTCACTCTAGATGTATCTTTACCAGACAGGAGAGGGAGTCACTCTAGATGACTCTTTACCAGACAGGAGAGGGAGTCACTCTAGATGTATCTTTACCAGACAGGACAGGGAGACACTCTACACTCTAGATGTATCTTTACCAGACAGGACAGGGAGACACTCTACACTCTAGATGTATCTTTACCAGACAGGAGAGGGAGACACTCTAGATGTATCTTTACTAGACAGGAGAGGGAGACACTCTAGATGTATCTTTACTAGACAGGAGAGGGAGACACTCTAGATGTATCTTTACTAGACAGGAGAGGGAGACACTAGATGTATCTTTACCAGACAGGAGAGGGAGACACTCTAGATGTATCTTTACCAGACAGGAGAGGGAGACACTAGATGTATCTTTACCAGACAGGAGAGGGAGTCACTCTAGATGTATCTTTACTAGACAGGAGGAGACACTCTACACTCTAGATGTATCTTTACTAGACAGGAGAGGGAGACACTCTAGATGTATCTTTACCAGACAGGATGGTAACCATAGAAATATAATCTCTAGAACGGGTGTGGAGTAGCCCCTCAGACCACTGTCATGTGACAGCGTCCTCAATAGGGTCCGGTTGGCATGGTGACGTGACGTAAACTTGTGTTCATCTGCTTAATCTTCCTCAAGGGGTCCGAGTGGCAGAGTCACATGCCTCAGGTAGGGAGAGGAGGACAGGAGGCCATTGAAGAGTACTGGGACTCAGACAAGGTGGAGAAAACTGTCCACACTAACTGACCCCAATCATTAGCATTACCCCCCCTGTTCCAGGAAGAGACAGCAATGGATTAGCTGATTAACTGTCTGAATTATTCTACATTTACAACAAATATAGACTTGGAAATGGCCGTGGTATAATTGACTTTACAAACCAACAACACATTCAAGGTTAACTTTCCAAATGATGCAGAACATTTAGAGGTGTGTGTTTATCATCATCCTGCTGTCTGGAATAGCCCACTGCGTTGTATTAAAAGGCCTGTGGTTGTCTCTCATAATGAGAACATTCTGGCGTGTCTCATAATGAGAGCATTCTGGCGTGTCTCATAATGAGAGCATTCTGGCGTGTCTCATAATGAGAGCATTCTGGCGTGTCTCATAATGAGAGCATTCTGGCGTGTCTCATAATGAGAGCATTCTGGCGTGTCTCATAATGAGAGCATTCTGGCGTGTCTCATAATGAGAACATTCTGGCGTGTCTCATAATGAGAGCATTCTGGCGTGTCTCATAATGAGAGCATTCTGGCTCATAATGAGAGCATTCTGGCGTGTCTCATAATGAGAGCATTCTGGCGTGTCTCATAATGAGATAATGAGAACATTCTGGCGTGTCTCATAATGAGAGCATTCTGGCGTGTCTCATAATGAGAGCATTCTGGCGTGTCTCATAATGATTTCTGGCGTGTCTCATAATGAGAACATTCTGGCGTGTCTCATAATGAGAGCATTCTGGCGTGTCTCATAATGAGAGCATTCTGGCGTGTCTCATAATGAGAGCATTCTGGCATTGAGAGCATTCTGGCGTGTCTCATAATGAGAGCATTCTGGCGTGTCTCATAATGAGAGCATTCTGGCGTGTCTCATAATGAGAGCATTCTGGCGTGTGTCATAATGAGAGCATTCTGTTGTGTCATAATGAGAACATTCTGGCGTGTCATAATGAGAACATTCTGGCGTGTCTCATAATGAGATTCTGGCGTGTCTCATAATGAGAGCATTCATTCTGGCGTGTCGAGAGCATTCTGGCGTGTGTCATAATGAGAACATTCTGTTGTGTCATAATGAGAACATTCTGTTGTGTCATAATGAGAACATTCTGTTGTGTCATAATGAGAACATTCTGTTGTGTCATAATGAGAACATTCTGTTGTGTCATAATGAGAACATTCTGTTGTGTCATAATGAGAACATTCTGTTGTGTCATAATGAGAACATTCTGTTGTGTCATAATGAGAACATTCTGTTGTGTCATAATGAGAACATTCTGTTGTGTCATAATGAGAGCATTCTGTTGTGTCATAATGAGAGCATTCTGTTGTGTCATAATGAGAACATTCTGTTGTGTCATAATGAGAACATTCTGTTGTCTCTCTCCTCTAGTTTCCGCTGCTGACAGACCAACAGAAGACTCACGTTGAGGTGCGATTTCATCAGGAACTCTTTGGGCTGGTTTCCCAGACACAGATGAGTCCTAGTTCTGGACTAAAAAGATGTTTATTTTATTGTATTCCAGGAATATAATTACTCTGTGTCTGGGGAAACCAGCCACTAGATTTTAAAACCTTTTCTAGAGTCTGTCCATCTGTCATCTTGTGAGCAGATATATCCAGTATGGAAATAAAATGCAAATCAATTTATAATATTTTTGACATGCGTTATTTGTTGTTTGTTATTCTGTCTCTCCCTGTTCAAATAAACCATTAAAATTACAGACTGATCATTTCTTTGTCAGTTGGCAAACATAGAAAATCAGCAGGGGATCAAATACGTTTTTCCCTCACTGTATCCAGTATGTTGACTCTGTCTCACCAGGACATCATGTTGGCCGTCATGAAGAAACTAACTTATGATGAAGAGTACAACTTTGACAACGAGGTAAAAACTCTGAGTGAGTTTTAAATTGTGGGGGGAGTTGAACAGCATTTTCATTACTCACTGTCTCCATCTTCCTCTGTCCATCTCTTCCCCCCTCTCTCTCTCTCCCCTCTCTGTCTCTCCTTCTCTCTCTCTCTGTCTCTCCTTCTCTCTCTCTCTGTCTCTCCTTCTCTCTCTCTCTGTCTCTCCGTCTCCTTCTCTCTCTCCTCTCTCTCTCTCTCCTCTCTCTCTCCTTCTCTCTCTCCTCTCTCTCTTCTCTCCTTCTCTCTCTCTCTCTCTCTCTCCTTCTCTCTCCTCTCTCTCTCTCTCTCTCTCTCTCTCTCTCTCTCTCTCTCTCTCTCTCTCTCTCTCTCTCTCTCTCTCTCTCTCTCTCTCTCTCTCTCTCTCTCTCTCTCTCTCTCTCTCTCTCTCTCTCTCTCTCTCTCTCTCTCTCTCTCTCTCTCTCTCTCTCTCTCTCTCTCTCTCTCTCTCTCTCTCTCTCTCTCTCTCTCTCTCTCTCTCTCTCTCTCTCTCTCTTCTCTCTCTCCTTCTCTCTGTCTCAGGGGGAGGATGAAGCGATGTTTGTAGAGTACAGGAAACAGTTGAAGATGCTGTTGGATCGCCTGGCTCAGGTGTCTCCTGACCTGCTCCTGGAAGCTGTAGGCAGAGTCTTCAACAACACCATACAGTAAGACTCCATCTTGTTTTGTTCCCCGATGTCCACCGTATTTCCTAACTTTGTCCCTTGTTTTAAACGCCTGTTGTGAAGAAGCGTGTATTGATCCTGATTGTGTGTCTCAGGCGGTGGCAGACGGCGTCCTTCATGGAGGTGGAGGTGGCCATCAGGCTGCTGTACATGCTAGGAGAGGCTCTGCCTGCGTCTCACGGGGCTCACTTCTCTGGTGACACGGCCAAGACCTCCGCCCTGCAGGATATGATGAGAACGGTGAGTTACACACAGCCAAGACGACCCAGGGTCCAGTCCACTGACAACCCCTGATCCTGATGTCTGACATCATATCCTGTGTTCTCCCCGTCTCCTCAGCTGGTCTCCTCTGGTCTCAGTGGTTACCAACACACAGTCTGTTGTTTCTAATGTCTGACATCATATCCTGTGTTCTCCCTGTCTCCTCAGCTGGTCTCCTCTGGTCTCAGTGGTTACCAACACACAGTCTGTTGTTTCTAATGTCTGACATCATATCCTGTGTTCTCCCCGTCTCCTCAGCTGGTCTCCTCTGGTCTCAGTGGTTACCAACACACAGTCTGTTGTTTCTAATGTCTGACATCATATCCTGTGTTCTCCCTGTCTCCTCAGCTGGTCTCCTCTGGTCTCAGTGGTTACCAACACACAGTCTGTTGTTTCTAATGTCTGACATCATATCCTGTGTTCTCCCTGTCTCCTCAGCTGGTCTCCTCTGGTCTCAGTGGTTACCAACACACAGTCTGTTGTTTCTAATGTCTGACATCATATCCTGTGTTCTCCCTGTCTCCTCAGCTGGTCTCCTCTGGTCTCAGTGGTTACCAACACACGTCTGTGTCGCTGGAGTTCTTCGAGACGGTGGTTCGTTACGACAAGTTCTTCCTGGTTGAGCCGCAGCACATTCCTAATGTCCTGGTTAGTTCTGCAGTACTAGACTGTCTGTCCTGGTTAGTTCTGCAGTACTAGACTGTCTGTCCTAGCTCAGTTAGTTCTGCAGTACTAGACTGTCTGTCCTGGTTAGTTCTGCAGTACTAGACTGTCTGTCCTAGCTCGGTTAGTTCTGCAGTACTAGACTGTCTGTCCTAGCTCGGTTAGTTCTGCAGTACTAGACTGTCTGTCCTAGCTCAGTTAGTTCTGCAGTACTAGACTGTCTGTCCTAGCTCAGTTAGTTCTGCAGTACTAGACTGTCTGTCCTAGCTCAGTTAGTTCTGCAGACTACTAGACTGTCTGTCCTAGCTCGGTTAGTTCTGCAGTACTAGACTGTCTGTCCTAGCTCGGTTAGTTCTGCAGTACTAGACTGTCTGTCCTAGCTCGGTTAGTTCTGCAGTACTAGACTGTCTGTCCTAGCTCGGTTAGTTCTGCAGTACTAGACTGTCTGTCCTAGCTCGGTTAGTTCTGCAGTACTAGACTGTCTGTCCTAGCTCGGTTAGTTCTGCAGTACTAGACTGTCTGTCCTAGCTCAGTTAGTTCTGCAGTACTAGACTGTCTGTCCTAGCTCAGTTAGTTCTGCAGTACTAGACTGTCTGTCCTAGCTCAGTTAGTTCTGCAGTACTAGACTGTCTGTCCTAGCTCAGTTAGTTCTGCAGTACTAGACTGTCTGTCCTAGCTCGTTAGTTCTGCAGTACTAGACTGTCTGTCCTAGCTCAGTTAGTTCTGCAGTACTAGACTGTCTGTCCTAGCTCAGTTAGTTCTGCAGTACTAGACTGTCTGCCCTGCTCAGTTAGTTCTGCAGTACTAGACTGTCTGCCTAGCTCAGTTAGTTCTGCAGTACTAGACTGTCTGCCCTAGCTCAGTTAGTTCTGCAGTACTAGACTGTCTGCCCTAGCTCAGTTAGTTCTGCAGTACTAGACTGTCTGCCTAGCTCAGTTAGTTCTGCAGTACTAGACTGTCTGTCCTAGCTCAGTTAGTTCTGCAGTACTAGACTGTCTGTCCTAGCTCAGTTAGTTCTGCAGTACTAGACTGTCTGTCCTAGCTCAGTTAGTTCTGCAGTACTAGACTGTCTGTCCTAGCTCAGTTAGTTCTGCAGTACTAGACTGTCTGTCCTGGTTAGTTCTGCAGTACTAGACTGTCTGTCCTAGCTCAGTTAGTTCTGCAGTACTAGACTGTCTGTCCTAGCTCAGTTAGTTCTGCAGTACTAGACTGTCTGTCCTAGCTCAGTTAGTTCTGCAGTACTAGACTGTCTGTCCTAGCTCAGTTAGTTCTGCCAGCCTGTCTCCTCAGCTGGTCTCCTGGTCTCAGTGGTTACCACAGTACTAGACTGTCTGTCCTAGCTCAGTTAGTTCTGCAGTACTAGACTGTCTGTCCTAGCTCAGTTAGTTCTGCAGTACTAGACTGTCTGTCCTAGCGCAGTCGCTGAATCAATGAACTCTACCTTTTAACATCGTGTCTTCACAGTGTTGAGGAGAGGGACAGTGGACCCCTGGTTAAAGGGGAGGTTTTGTATCAGTGTGGAGTGAGGAGAGGGACAGTGGACCCCTGGATAAAGGGGAGGTTTTGTATCAGTGTTGATGAGAGGGACAGTGGACCCCTGGTTAAAGGGGAGGTTTTGTATCAGTGTTGAGGAGAGGGACAGTGGACCCCTGGTTAAAGGGGAGGTTTTGTATCAGTGTTGAGGAGAGGGACAGTGGACCCCTGGTTAAAGGGGAGGTTTTGTATCAGTGTTGAGTAGAGGGACAGTGGACCCCTGGATAAAGGGGAGGTTTTGTATCAGTGTTGAGAGGAGAGGGACAGTGGACCCCTGGTTAAAGGGGAGGTTTTGTATCAGTGTTGAGGAGAGGGAGGGACAGTGGACCCCTGGTTAAAGGGGAGGTTTTGTATCAGTGTGGAGGAGAGGGACAGTGGACCCCTGGATAAAGGGGAGGTTTTGTATCAGTGTTGAGAGGAGGGGACAGTGGACCCCTGGTTAAAGGGGAGGTTTTGTATCAGTGTTGAGGAGAGGGACAGTGGACCCCTGGATAAAGGGGAGGTTTTGTATCAGTGTTGATGAGAGGGACAGTGGACCCCTGGATAAAGGGGAGGTTTTGTATCAGTGTTGAGGGACAGTGGACCCCTGGATAAAGGGGAGGTTTTGTATCAGTGTTGAGGAGTGGGACAGTGGACCCCTGGATAAAGGGGAGGTTTTGTATCAGTGTTGAGGAGTGGGACAGTGGACCCCTGGTTAAAGGGGAGGTTTTGTATCAGTGTTGAGGAGTGGGACAGTGGACCCCTGGTTAAAGGGGAGGTTTTGTATCAGTGTTGAGGAGAGGGACAGTGGACCCCTGGTTAAAGGGGAGGTTTTGTATCAGTGTTGATGAGAGGGACAGTGGACCCCTGGATAAAGGGGAGGTTTTGTATCAGTGTTGAGTAGAGGGACAGCGAACCCCTGGTTAAAGGGGAGGTTTTGTATCAGTGTTGAGGAGAGGGACAGCGGACCCCTGGATAAAGGGGAGGTTTTGTATCAGTGTTGAGGAGAGGGAGAGTGGACCCCTGGTTAAAGGGGAGGTGTTGTATCAGTGTTGAGGAGAGGGAGAGTGGACCCCTGGTTAAAGGGGAGGTGTTGTATCAGTGTTGATGAGAGGGACAGTGGACCCCTGGTTAAAGGGGAGGTTTTGTATCAGTGTTGATAGGAGAGGGACAGTGGACCCCTGGATAAAGGGGAGGTTTTGTATCAGAGGAGAGGAGAGGGACAGTGGACCCCTGGATAAAGGGGAGGTTTTGTATCAGTGTTGAGGAGAGGGACAGTGGACCCCTGGATAAAGGGGAGGTTTTGTATCAGTGTTGAGGGACAGTGGACCCCTGGATAAAGGGGAGGTTTTGTATCAGTGTTGAGGAGAGGAAAGGGACAGTGGACCCCTGTTTAAAGGGGAGGGTTTGTATCAGTGTTGAGGAGAGGGACAGTGGACCCCTGGTTAAAGGGGAGGTTTTGTATCAGTGTTGAGGAGAGGAGAGGGACAGTGGACCCCTGGTTAAAGGGGAGGTTTTGTATCAGTGTTGAGTGGACCCCTGGATAAAAGGGGAGGTTTTGTATCAGTGTTGATGAGAGGGACAGTGGACCCCTGGTTAAAGGGGAGGTTTTGTATCAGTGTTGAGGGACAGTGGACCCCTGGATAAAGGGGAGGTTTTGTATCAGTGTTGAGGAGTGGGACAGTGGACCCCTGGTTAAAGGGGAGGTTTTGTATCAGTGTTGAGGAGAGGGACAGTGGACCCCTGGTTAAAGGGGAGGTTTTGTATCAGTGTTGAGGAGAGGGACAGTGGACCCCTGGATAAAGGGGAGGTTTTGTATCAGTGTTGAGAGGGACAGTGGACCCCTGGTTAAAGGGGAGGTTTTGTATCAGTGTTGAGGAGAGGAGAGGGACAGTGGACCCCTGGATAAAGGGGAGGTTTTGTATCAGTGTTGAGGAGAGGGACAGTGGACCCCTGGATAAAGGGGAGGTTTTGTATCAGTGTTGAGGGACAGTGGACCCCTGGATAAAGGGGAGGTTTTGTATCAGTGTTGAGGAGAGGGACAGTGGACCCCTGGTTAAAGGGGAGGTTTTGTATCAGTGTGTTTCTGTGTCCCTGTAGATGTCCTTTCTGGACCATCGGGGTCTGAGACACAGCAGTCCTAAGGTCCGTAGCAGAGTGGCCTACCTCTTCTCACGGTTCGTCAAGACACTGCAGTAAGTCCATCTGCACCGTCACTAAGCACGCATTACCTTGGTGTTCCCAATGGGCCCCTATTCCCTATATAGTGCACTACTACAGACCAGGGCCCTATTCCCTATATAGTACACTACTATAGACCAGAGCCCTATTCCCACTACTATAGTATTCCCTATATACTTTAGACCAGGCCCTATTCCCTATATAGTGTTACTATAGACCAGACCCTATTCCTACTATAGACCAGTACACTATTCTATAGACCTAGAAGGCCCTATTCCCTATATAGTACACTACTTTAGACCAGACCCTATTCCCTATATAGTACACTACTTTAGACCAGAGCCCTATTCCCTATATAGTACACTACTATAGACCAGGGCCCTATTCCCTATATAGTGCACTACTTTAGACCAGAGCCCTATTCCCTATATAGTACACTACTATAGACCAGGGCCCTATTCCCTATATAGTACACTACTTTAGACCAGAGCCCTATTAACTATATAGTACACTACTATATAACAGGGTACCTATTGGGTCACAGGACCAGTATTATCAGCAGACTGGTTGTACCTTGTCCTGTTAGTCAACACCAGATCACCAGAAAGCAGGACATGTCATTATATATTATATAGTTCTAGAAGGTTCTTTGTGATTGACCCTAACCCTGTCCTCTGTTTACAGTAATAGTTCTAGAAGGTTCTTTGTGTTTGACCCCAACCCTGTCCTCTGTTTACAGTAATAGTTCTAGAAGGTTCTTTGTGTTTGACCCCAACCCTGTCCTCTGTTTACAGTAATAGTTCTAGAAGGTTCTTTGTGATTGACCCCAACCCTGTCCTCTGTTTACAGTAATAGTTCTAGAAGGTTCTTTGTGTTTGACCCCAACCCTGTCCTCTGTTTACAGTAATAGTTCTAGAAGGTTCTTTGTGTTTGACCCCAACCCTGTCCTCTGTTTACAGTAATAGTTCTAGAAGGTTCTTTGTGATTGACCTCAACCCTGTCCTCTGTTTACAGTAATAGTTCTAGAAGGTTCTTTGTTTGACCCCAACCTTGTCCTCTGTTTACAGTAATAGTTCTAGAAGGTTCTTTGTGATTGACCCCAACCCTGTCCTCTGTTTACAGTAATAGTTCTATAAGGTTCTTTGTGTTTGACCCCAACCCTGTCCTCTGTTTACAGTAATAGTTCTAGAAGGTTCTTTGTGTTTGACCCCAACCCTGTCCTCTGTTTACAGTAATAGTTCTAGAAGGTTCTTTGTGTTTGACCCCAACCCTGTCCTCTGTTTACAGTAATAGTTCTAGAAGGTTCTTTGTGTTTGACCCCAACCCTGTCCTCTGTTTACAGTAATAGTTCTAGAAGGTTCTTTGTGTTTGACCCCAACCCTGTCCTCTGTTTACAGTAATAGTTCTAGAAGGTTCTTTGTGTTTGACCCCAACCCTGTCCTCTGTTTACAGTAATAGTTCTAGAAGGTTCTTTGTGATTGACCCCAACCCTGTCCTCTGTTTACAGTAATAGTTCTAGAAGGTTCTTTGTGTTTGACCCCAACCCTGTCCTCTGTTTACAGTAATAGTTCTAGAAGGTTCTTTGTGTTTGACCCCAACCCTGTCCTCTGTTTACAGTAATAGTTCTAGAAGGTTCTTTGTGTTTGACCCCAACCCTGTCCTCTGTTTACAGTAATAGTTCTAGAAGGTTCTTTGTGTTTGACCCCAACCCTGTCCTCTGTTTACAGTAATAGTTCTAGAAGGTTCTTTGTGTTTGACCCCAACCCTGTCCTCTGTTTACAGTAATAGTTCTCAAAGGTTCTTTGTGTTTGACCCCAACCCTGTCCTCTGTTGTTTACTCTGTTGCCAGTAAACACATGAACTCCTTCATTGAAGACATCCTGTCCAGGATACAGGACCTGCTGGAGCTAGCACCTCCTGTAAGTTACCTCTACACATTACCCTCTACACATTACCCTCTACACATTACCCTCTACAGACCTGCTGGAGCTAGCACCTCCTGTAAGTCACCTCTATACATTACCCTCTACACATTACCCTCTACAGACCTGCTGGAGCTAGCACCTCCTGTAAGTCACCTCTATACATTACCCTCTACACATTACCCTCTACAGACCTGCTGGAGCTAGCACCTCCTGTAAGTCACCTCTATACATTACCCTCTACAGATTACCCTCTACAGACCTGCTGAGCTAGCACCTCCTGTAAGTCACCTCTATACATTACCCTCTACACATTACCCTCTACACATTACCCTCTACAGACCTGCTGGAGCTCCTCCTGTAAGTTACCTCTCCCCTCATACATTATCCTCTTCACATTACCCTCTACCCTCCCCCTGTACTGACCTTCATTCCCCTCCATACATTAAATCAAATCAAATGTATTTATATAGCCCTTCGTACATCAGCTGATATCTCAAAGTGCTGTACAGAAACCCAGCCTAAAACCCCAAACAGCAAGCAATGCAGGTGTAGAAGCACGGTGGCTAGGAAAAACTCCCTAGAAAGGCCAAAACCTAGGAAGAAACCAGACTATGTGGGGTGGCCAGTCCTCATGGCCAAGATGTTCAAATGTTCATAAAATGACCAGCATGGTCATATAATAATAAGGCAGAACAGTTGAAACTGGAGCAGCAGCACGGTCAGGTGGACTGGGGACAGCAAGGAATCATCATGTCAGGCAGTCCCGGGGCATGGTCCCAGGGCCCAGGTCAGTTGAAACTGGAGCAGCAGCACGGCCAGGTGGACTGGGGACAGCAAGGAGTCATCATGTCAGGTAGTCCTGGGGCATGGTCCTAGGGCTCAGGTCCTCTGAGAGAGAAAGAGAGAATTAGAGAACACACTTAGATTCACACAGGACACCGAATAGGACAGGAAAGGTACTCCAGATATAACAAACTAACCCTAGCCCCCTGACACATAAACTACTGCAGCATAAATACTGGAGGCTGAGACAGGAGGGGTCAGGAGACACTGTGGCCCCATCCGAGGACACCCCCGGACAGGGCCAAACAGGAAGGATATAACCGCACCCACTTTGCCAAAGCACAGCCCCCACACCACTAGAGGGATATCTTCAACCACCAACTTACCATCCTGAGACAAGGCTGAGTATAGCCCACAAAGATCTCCGCCACGGCACAACCCAAGGGGGCGCCAACCCAGACAGGATGACCACATCAGTGAATCAACCCACTCAGGTGACGCACCCCTTCCAGGGACGACATGAGAGAGCCCCAGTAAGCCAGTGACTCAGCCCCTGTAATAGGGTTAGAGGCAGAGAATCCCAGTGGAAAGAGGGGAACCGGCCAGGCAGAGACAGCAAGGGCGGTTCGTTGCTCCAGAGCCTTTCCGTTCACCTTCCCACTCCTGGGCCAGACTACACTCAATCATATGACCCACTGAAGAGATGAGTCTTCAGTAAAGACTTAAAGGTTGAGACCGAGTTTGCGTCTCTGACATGGGTAGGCAGACCGTTCCATAAAAATGAAGCTCTATAGGAGAAAGCCCTGCCTCCAGCTGTTTGCTTAGAAATTCTAGGGACAATTAGGAGGCCTGCGTCTTGTGACCGTAGCGTACGTGTAGGTATGTACGGCAGGACCAAATCAGAGAGATAGGTAGGAGCAAGCCCATGTAATGCTTTGTAGGTTAGCAGTAAAACCTTGAAATCAGCCCTTGCTTTGACAGGAAGCCAGTGTAGAGAGCTAGCACTGGAGTAATATGATCACATTTTTTGGTTCTAGTCAGGATTCTAGCAGCCGTATTTAGCACCAACTGAAGTTTATTTAGTGCTTTATCCGGGTAGCCGGAAAGTAGAGCATTGCAGTAGTCTAACCTAGAAGTGACAAAAGCATGGATTAATTTTTCTGCATCATTTTTGGACAGAAAGTTTCTGATTTTTGCAATGTTATGTAGATGGAAAAAAGCTGTCCTTGAAATGGTCTTGATATGTTCTTCAAAAGAGAGATCAGGGTCCAGAGTAACGCCGAGGCCCTTCACAGTTTTATTTGAGACGACTGTACAACCATTAAGATTAATTGTCAGATTCAACAGAAGATCTCTTTGTTTCTTGGGACCTAGAACAAGCATCTCTGTTTTGTCCAAGTTTAAAAGTAGAAAGTTTGCAGCCATCCACTTCCTTATGTCTGAAACACATGCTTCTAGCGAGGGCAATTTTAGGGCTTCACCATGTTTCATTGAAATGTACAGCTGTGTGTCATCCGCATAGCAGTGAAAGTTAACATTATGTTTTCGAATAACATCCCCAAGAGGTAAAATATATCGTGAAAACAATAGTGGTCCCAAAACGGAACCTTGAGGAACACCGAAATTTACAGTTGATTTGTCAGAGGACAAACCATTCACAGAGACAAACTGATATCTTTCCGACAGATAAGATCTAAACCAGGCCAGAACTTGTCCGTGTAGACCAATTTGGGTTTCCAATCTCTCCAAAAGAATGCGGTGATCGATGGTATCAAAAGCAGCACTAAGGTCTAGGAGCATGAGGACAGATGCAGAGCCTCGGTCCGATGCCATTAAAATGTCATTTACCACCTTCACAAGTGCCGTCTCAGTGCTATGATGGGGTCTAAAACCAGACTGAAGCATTTCGTATATACATTGTTTGTCTTCAGGAAGGCAGTGAGTTGCTGCGCAACAGCTTTCTCTAAAAATTTTGAGAGGAATGGGAGATTCGTTATAGGCCGATAGTTTGGCTTTTTCAAGAGAGGCTTTATTACTGCCACTTTTAGTGAGTTTGGTACACATCCGGTGGATAGAGAGACGCTTATTATGTTCAACATAGAAGGGCCAAGCACAGGAAGCAGCTCTTTCAGTAGTTTAGTTGGAATAGGGTCCAGTATGCAGCTTGAAGGTTTCGAGGCCATGATTATTTTCATCATTGTGTCAAGAGATATATGTCTAAAACACTTGAGCGTCTCTCTTGATCCTAGGTCCTGGGAGAGTTGTGCAGACTCAGGACAACTGAGCTTTGAAGGAATACGCAGATTTAAAGAGGAGTCCATAATTTGCTTTCTAATAATCATAATCTTTTCCTCAAAGAAGTTCATGAATTTATCACTGCTGAAGTGAAAGTCATCCTCTCTTGGGGAATGCTGCTTTTTAGTTAGCTTTGCGACAGTATCAAAAATACATTTCGGATTGTTCTTATTTTCCTCAATTAAGTTTGAAAAATAGGATGATCGAGCAGCAGTAAGGGCTCTTCGATACTGCCCGGTACTGTCTTTCCAAGCTAGTCGGAAGACTTCCAGTTTGGTGTGGCGCCATTTCCGTTCCAATTTTCTGGAAGCTTGCTTCAGAGCTCGGGTATTTTCTGTGTACCGGGAGCTAGTTTCTTATGAGAAATGTTTTTAGTTTTTAGGGGTGCAACTGCATCGACGGTATTGCGCAAGGTTAAATTGAGTTCCTCAGTTAGGTGGTTAACTGATTTTTGTCCTCTGGCGTCCTTGGGTAGACAGAGGGAGTCTGGAAGGACATCAAAGAATCTTTGTTTTATAGCCCGACTTTTGATGTTCCTTGGTTGGGGTCTGAGCAGATTATTTGTTGCAATTGCAAACGTAATAAAATGGTGGTCCGATAGTCCAGGATTATGAGGAAAAACATTAAGATCCACAACATTTATTCCATGGGACAAAACTAGGTCCAGCGTATGACTGTGACAGTGAGTGGGTCCAGAGACATGTCCAGAGACATGACAAAACCCACTGAGTCGATGATGGCTCCGAAAGCCTTTTGGAGTGGGTCTGTGGACTTTTCCATGTGAATATTAAAGTCACCAAAGATTAGAATATTATCTGCTATGACTACAAGGTCCGATAGGAATTCAGGGAACTCAGTGAGGAACGCTGTATATGGCCCAGGAGGCCTGTAAACAGTAGCTATGAAAAGTGATTGAGTAGGCTGCATAGATTTCATGACTAGAAGCTCAAAAGACGAAAACGTCATTTTTTTTTTTTTTGTAAATTGAAATTTGCTATCGTAAAGGTTAGCAACATTACCCTCCCTCTGTACTGACCTTCATTCCCCTCCATACATTACCCTCCCTCTGTACTGACCTTCATTCCCCTCCATACATTACCCTCCTCTGTACTGACCTTCATTCCCCTCCCTCTGTCCTGACCTTCATTCCCCTCCATAAATTACCCTCCCTCTGTCCTGACCTTCATTCCCTCCATACATTACCCTCCCCTGTACTGACCTTCATTCCCCTCCCCATATGTGCCTCAGGAGAACGGTTTCCCTGCGCTGCTGACCAGCGATGACCAGCTGTTTATATTTGAGACGGCGGGGGTGTTGATCGTCCACGGAGAGAGTCCCGCCGAGAGGAAGCAGGCTCTGATGAGATCCCTGCTGACCCCGTTGACCGACGCCTTCCGTCTGCTGCTGGCCAAACTGGCCTCTGAGAGGGAGGAGGAGAGGCAGGCTGCGCTGGCCGACTGTCTGAGTCACGCTGTTGGCTTCGCTAGGTAAATATCCAAACTCTAACCTGATATACCAACACTAACCCTGATATACCAACACTACCACCCTGATATACCAACTCCCTGATAACCAACACTGATATACCAACACTAACCCTGATATACCAACACTGATATACCAACACTAACCCTGATATACCAACACTGATATACCAACACTAACCCTGATATACCAACACTAACCCTGATATACCAACACTAACCCTGATATACCAACACTAACCCTGATATACCAACACTAACCCTGATATACCAACACTAACCCTGATATACCAACACTAACCCTGATATACCAACACTAACCCTGATATACCAACACTAACCCTGATATACCAACACTAACCCTGATATACCAACACTAACCCTGATATACCAACACTGAGTTGTTGGAAGACCAGGTGTCCACATACTTTTGGTCATGTACAGTAGTCTTCAGAGATAATGTCTGGTCATGTACAGTAGTCTTCAGAGATAATGTCTGGTCATGTACAGTAGTCTTCAGAGATAATGTCTGGTCATGTACAGTAGTCTTCAGAGATAATGTCTGGTCATGTACAGTAGTCTTCAGAGATAATGTCTGGTCATGTACAGTAGTCTTCAGAGATAATGTCTGGTCATGTACAGTAGTCTTCAGAGATAATGTCTGGTCATGTAGTCTCCAGAGATAATGTCTGGTCATGTACAGTAGTCTTCAGAGATAATGTCTGGTCATGTACAGTAGTCTTCAGAGATAATGTCTGGTCATGTACAGTAGTCTTCAGAGATAATGTCTGGTCATGTACAGTAGTCTTCAGAGATAATGTCTGGTCATGTACAGTAGTCTTCAGAGATAATGTCATGTCAGAGATAATGTCTGGTCATGTAGTCTCCAGAGATAATGTCTGGTCATGTACAGTAGTCTTCAGAGATAATGTCTGGTCATGTACAGTAGTCTTCAGAGATAATGTCTGGTCATGTAGTCTTCAGTAATGCCTGGTCATGTAGTCTTCTGGTCATGTAGAGAGATAATGTCTGGTCATGTAGTCTTCAGAGATAATGTCTTCAGAGATAATGCCTGGTCATGTAGTCTTCAGAGATAATGTCTGGTCATGTAGTCTTCAGAGATAATGCCTGGTCATGTAGTCTCCAGAGATAATGCCTGGTCATGTAGTCTTCAGAGATAATGATAATGCCTGGTCATGTAGTCTCCAGTAATGTCTGGTCATGTCTTCAGAGATAATGTCTGGTCATGTAGTCTTCAGAGATAATGTCTGGTCATGTAGTCTCCAGAGATAATGTCTGGTCATGTAGTCTTCAGAGATAATGTCTGGTCATGTAGTCTTCAGAGATAATGTCTGGTCATGTAGTCTCCAGAGATAATGTCTGGTCATGTAGTCTTCAGAGATAATGCCTGGTCATGTAGTCTCCAGAGATAATGCCTGGTCATGTAGTCTTCAGAGATAATGCCTGGTCATGTAGTCTCCAGAGATAATGCCTGGTCATGTAGTCTCCAGAGATAATGCCTGGTCATGTAGTCTCCAGAGATAATGTCTGGTCATGTAGTCTTCAGAGATAATGCCTGGTCATGTCGTGTGTCTTAAAGTCATGTGAATAAATGGTTAATAAGTGATGAGCAGTAATGGCCATTTATTTCATTCTGTTACAGCATTCAACCCACATAATGCATAAAACATTGACTAGTTATTTATAGACCTGAAACCGAACCTCAAAAACCACTAATCACTCAGCACTCTTCTCTCTGGGTTTACAAGTTCTGTTCCTGCTAAGAATACTACATCCCTCCCTCCCTCTCCTTCCCCCTCTCCCTCCCTCTCTCCCTCTTTATCTCTCTCTCTCTCTCTCTCTCTCTCTCTCTCTCCTCCCTCTCTCTCTCTCTCTCGCTCTCTCTCTCCCTCCCTCTCTCTCTCTCTCTCTCTCTCTCTCTCTCTCTCTCTCTCCTCCCTCCCCCTCTCTCTCCCCCTCCCCTCCCCTCCTCTCTCCCTCTTTCTCTCTCCTCTCTCCCCTCTCTCTCCCTCTCTCTCTCCCCCCCCTCTCTCTCTCTCTCTCCCCCTCTCTCTCTCTCCCCTCCCTCCGTCTCTCTCCCCCCCCCCTCTAGTCGTACCAGTAAGGCGTTCAGCAACAAGCAGACAGTGAAGCAGTGTGGATGTACTGAAGTCTACAGAGACTGTCTGCAGACCTTCCTGCCTGCACTGAGCTGTCCTGTCCAAAGGGGGTCTCTGCGTAGCGCTGTCCGCTCCTTCCTCCACCGCATGATCATCTGTCTCGAGGAAGAGGTCCTGCCCTTCGTCCCTGCGGCATCGGAACACATGCTGAAGGACTGCGAGGCCAAGGACCTGCAGGAGTTCATACCCCTCATCAGTCAGATCACCGCTAAGTTCAAGGTAACCAGGGACCTGCAGGAGTTCATACCCCTCATCAGTCAGATCACCGCTAAGTTCAAGGTAACCAGGGACCTGCTACACAGTTAGAGGACATGGGGCTGGTTTCCTGGACTAAGGTAGGATCTCCATAGGAAGGGTTTTAGTCCACGACTAAGATTCATCTGTCCAGGAAACCGGCCCTTACCAAATATCTATGGTAGAGGACTGACTGCTAACAGGCCAGCTAAAAGGTTTAGGGTTAGCGAAAATAATGTCCCCATTCCCTGGACCAGGTGGTTTAGGGTCTCCAGGACCAGGTGTCTAGTCAATGTCCCCATTCCCAGGACCAGGTGTCTCTGTTCCTGCAGCAGGTTCAGGTGTCTCTGTCTCTCTCTCTCCAGGACCAGGTGTCTCTGCCTCTCCTCTCCAGGACCAGGTGTCTCTGTCTCTCTCCTCTCCAGGACCAGGTGTCTCTCTCTCCAGGACCAGGTGTCTCTGTTCCTGCAGCAGGTGTTCATGTCTCTGTCTGTCTCCTCTCCAGGACCAGGTGTCTCTGTCTCTCTCCTCTCCAGGTGTTCTCTGTCTCTCTCCTCTCCAGGTGTCTCTCTCCTCTCCAGGTGTCCAGCAGGTGTCTCTGTCTCTGGTCCTCCAGGACCAGGTGTCTCTGTCTCTCTCTCCAGGACCAGGTGTCTCTGTTCCTGCAGCAGGTGTTCATGTCTCTGTCTCTCTCCTCTCCAGGACCAGGGTGTTCTCTGTCTCTCTCCTCTCCAGGACCAGGTGTCTCTCTTCTCTCCAGGACCAGCAGGTGTTCATGTCTCTGGTCCTCTCTGTCTCTCTCCTCTCCAGGACCAGGTGTCTCCGTTCCTGCAGCAGGTGTTCATGCCTCTGGTCCTGGCCATCTTTGAGGTGTTGTGTCGACCTGCTGAGGACAACGACCAGGCAGCAGCTCTGGAGAAACAAATGTTACGTAGAAGCTACTTCACCTTCATACAGACGATAACCTCCAGTGGGATGAACGAAGTCCTGGCCAACCAGGGTGAGCTGCTGCTCAGTGTGTACTGTGGTTCTCCAGGGTTCTGCGTGTGTGTTCTGTTACCCAGGTGTTGAGAACATTAAGTGGGTTCTAAGTGTGTGTGATTCCTCAGCTATAAATATTTGTTTGGTTCTCCAGGGTTTTAAGTGTGTGTGGTTCCTCAGCTATAAATGTTTGTTGTGTGGTTCTAAGTGTGTGGTTCCTCCTCAGGTGTTGAGAACGTAGAGCGGGTTCTGTTCACCATCATCCAGGGAGCTGTCGACTTCCCCGACCCCATCGCCCAGAAGACCTGCTTCATCATCTTGTCCAAGCTGGTGGAACTCTGGGGTGAGAACCACCGTCCCTCCGTATCCAACCACCGTGCCTCCCTCCGTATCCAACCACCGTGCCTCCCTCCGTATCCAAC
The DNA here is from genome assembly GCF_018296145.1 of Oncorhynchus tshawytscha. Taxonomy (NCBI): domain Eukaryota; kingdom Metazoa; phylum Chordata; class Actinopteri; order Salmoniformes; family Salmonidae; genus Oncorhynchus; species Oncorhynchus tshawytscha. The sequence goes on along the minus strand of NW_024609615.1, from coordinate 45,476 downwards.
CACCGTGCCTCCCTCCGTATCCAACCACCGTCCCTCCGTATCCAACCACTCTCCCTCCGTATCCAACCACCGTCCCTCCCTCCCTCCGTATCCAACCACCGTCCCTCCCTCCCTCCGTATCCAACCACCGTCCCTCCCTCCCTCCGTATCCAACCACCCACCCTCCCTCCGTATCCAACCACCCTCCGTCCCTCCGTATCCAACCACCCTCCGTCCCTCCGTATCCAACCACCCTCCGTCCCTCCGTATCCAACCTCCGTCCCTCCCTCCCTCCGTATCCAACCACCGTCCCTCCCTCCGTATCCAACCACCCTCCGTCCCTCCGTATCCTCCCACCTTATCCAACCACCGTCCCTCCCTCCCTCCGTATCCTCCCTCCGTATCCAACCACCGTCCCTCCCTCCCTCCGTATCCAACCACCGTCCCTCCCTCCCTCCATATCCAACCACCGTCCTCCCTCCCTCCGTATCCTCCCTCCGTATCCAACCACCGTCCCTCCCTCCCTCCGTATCCAACCACCGTCCCCCTCCCTCCGTATCCTCCCTCCGTATCCAACCACCGTCCCTCCCTCCGTATCCAACCACCGTCCCTCCCTCCCTCCGTATCCTCCCTCCGTATCCAACCACCGTCCCTCCCTCCCTCCGTACCCTCCCTCTGTATCCAACCACCATCCCTCCCTCCCTCCGTACCCTCCCTCCGTATCCAACCACCGTCCCTCCCTCCCTCCGTACCCTCCCTCCGTATCCACCCTCCCCCTCCCTCCAACCACCGTCTCTCCCTCCCTCCGTATCCAACCACCGTCCCTCCCTCCCTCCCTCCCTCCCTCCCTCCGTATCCTCCCTCCGTATCCAACCACCGTCCCTCCCTCCCTCCGTATCCTCCCTCTGTATCCAACCACCGTCCCTCCCTCCCTCCGTATCCTCCCTCTGTATCCAACCACCGTCCCTCCCTCCCTCCGTATCCTCCCTCCCTCCCTCCGTATCCTCCCTCCGTATCCAACCACCTGTCTTGCTGCTGTGGATCCTTCCAAACAGAAATGGACTGTGGGGACAGATGGGAAAAGTTGTTCTGGAAACATAACCAGCAGATATTAGTTTGTTTTGGAAACATAACCAGCCGATATTAGTTTGTTTTTTGTCTTGGACTGGTTTGTGTTCACTGGAAACCTTTTGTGCTGAAACGGGCAGGGACCTTGCTGAATTTATCCAGACAGAAACTCTTGTTTTCACTGTAAAACCTTTTTTCTACGGTTTGCACTAATGAATACACCCCTGGTGTAAAAGTGAGACGTTTTGAACCGAGACTGATTTTGATGTTTTGTCCTTCAGGAGGTAAAGACGGTATGGCTGGTTTCCCAGACTTCATCTATAAACACATCGTCCCAGCATGCTTCCTGGCTCCTCTCAAACCATCCTTTGATCTCACAGACGCTCAGACCGTCCTGGTGAGTACCTGGAACCAGATTTATCAGACACGTCTCTCTACATCCTAGACGTTTGGACTCATTTCACAAAACTTGTTTTGTTGTTCTTCCTCCAGACGTTGTCAGAGTGTGCTCTGACGTTGAAAATGATTCATCTCAGAAGGGTAAGCTCCAGTTTGGTTTTCCTTTCCGTTGTGCTCGTCTGGTTGAGAACCTGATCTATCTTGAACTTGGACCTGAATGAATGCACGGCTGACATGGTGTTTGTCGTCATGTTTTGTACTTCCTGTTCGGCAGGGTCCGGAGTTTATCCAGTACCTTCAACAGGAGTACCTCCCTTCTCTACAGGTGTCACCTGACATCACACAGGTACCACTGTCGGATAACCATACAAATCACAGCTGAAGCGAGCACGGAAATGTAACCTGTTCCCTAGTTCTGTAACACTCCTCCTCCTCTTCCTGTCACAGGAAGTGTGTCAAGTGCTTCAGCAGCCAGACGCCAAGGTCCTCAAAAACTACATGAAGGTACGTAGTCAGCTGGTTGTTGCCTTGGAAACATCTCCACTCTGTCGCCTGTGTCTTGAGACTAGCAGTGACATCTGACAAGAGTCTCTGTCTGCCTCTCGTCTCTCTGTCTGCCTCTCGTCTCTCTCTCTGTCTGCCTCTCATCTCTCTCTCTGTCTGCCTCTCATCTCTCTCTCTGTCTGCCTCTCGTCTCTCTCTCTGTCTGCCTCTCATCTCTCTCTCTGTCTGCCTCTCATCTCTCTCGTCTCTCTCTCTGTCTGCCTCTCATCTCTCTCGTCTCTCTCTCTGTCTGCCTCTCATCTCTCTCGTCTCTCTCTCTGTCTGAATCTCATCTCTCTCGTCTCTCCTCTGTCTGCCTCTCATCTCTCTCTCTCGTCTCTTTCTCTCTCCACAGGCTTTCTTTCAGCGAGCCAAACTGTAAATACGAACCGAGCTGGAAGGATTGAGAGAGGACACTGGAAACTAAGAGAAGACTGGTAGTGAGATAGTACTACGGACAGCCGGACAGAGAGAGAGACGGACAGAGAGAGAGACGGACGGAGAGAGATCTTAAAGACGGAGAGAGATCTTAAAGACGGAGAGAGATCTTAAAGACGGAGAGAGATCTTAAAGACGGAGAGAGATCTTAAAGACGGAGAGCTTAGCAAAGGAGCGGCCTTAGCACTTCTGAAGGTAACTGCATAACCCCGCCCATCCTGTCCACGTGGGAGGGAACGGAGCCAAGACACAACGACACGAGTGGTCAAGGAGGCTTTCACTGGGATGACCACACCCCCCTCCACTGATCCAGGCCCAATCAAGGACGTGCTCTCCATCTGGGGTAATACCCTGGTCAAGTGAAGATGTGATTGGTTGGATTCTCTGCAAGACAGGAAGTAAACTAGAGTATAGAGGAAGGCTTATGGAACGAGGCTTCCATAGTAGAATACCAAGTATCCTTGAACAGGCCTGAGGCCTCATCTGTCTGTTGGTAATGATCCAACAATGACCTGAACACAATCTAACGATTAGGATTTATTTGTTTATAAACATGTATTTTTTTTCAAGATGTCTTTCATTTGAGTGGTTGAACGTGGAGGTTTTGTTTCTCTTTGCCCTGTCAATGAGTTGATGGACTAAATAAAAGGGCTGGCTTGACAGATTTTTCTAGATTTTTCCTGTTGTGGAAGAAATGGGATGGTTGGGGTAGGATGTGTTTTAGTTTGACGTGAACTCTGTAATGGTGGAGGACAGACAGGACAGACCTCTGGTTTATTCTGCATTTACTTTACCTTCTGTTCCAGTTGTCAGGTACCCCTGTCCCTCAGAACGTTGTCAGGTACCCCTGTCCCTCAGAACGTTGTCAGGTACCCCTGTCCCTCAGAACGTTGTCAGGTTGTCCCTCAGAACGTTGTCAGGTACCCCTGTCCCTCAGAACGTTGTCAGGTTGTCCCTCAGAACGTTGTCAGGTACCCCCCTGTCCCTCAGAACGTTGTCAGGTACCCCTGTCCCTCAGAACGTTGTCAGGTACCCCTGTCCCTCAGAACGTTGTCAGGTTGTCCCTCAGAACGTTGTCCCTCAGAACGTTGTCAGGTGCCCCTGTCCCTCAGAACATTGTCAGGTACCCCTGTCCCTCAGAACGTCAGGTACCCCTGCCCCTCAGAACATTGTCAGGTACCCCTGCCCCTCAGAACATTGTCAGGATGCCCTGAACGTCAGGGCCTCTATTCATGGTGTTTCGGTAGGAGTGCTGATGGAGGATGTTATAAGAGGTCGGACTAGATCAGATATTCTTTATGAACTCAAGCCCTGAACAAGGTTCTCCTCTACCCCCAGTCCCCTCAGACAGAATAGGACCTGCCCTGAACAAGGTTCTCTTCTACCCTCAGTCCCCTCAGACAGAATAGGACCTGCCCTGAACAAGGTTCTCCTCTACCCCCAGTCCCCTCAGACAGAATAGGACCTGCCCTGAACGAGGTTCTCCTCTACCCTCAGTCCCCTCAGAAAGAATTGGACCTGCCCTGAATGAGGTTCTCTACCCCCAGTCCCCTCAGACAGAATAGGACCTGCCCTGAACGAGGTTCTCCTCTACCCCCAGTCCCCTCAGAAAGAATAGGACCTGCCCTGAACGAGGTTCTCCTCTACCCCCAGTCCCCTCAGAAAGAATAGGACCTGCCCTGAACGAGGTTCTCCTCTACCCCCAGTCCCCTCAGAAAGAATAGGACCTGCCCTGAACGAGGTTCTCCTCTACCCCCAGTCCCCTCAGACAGAATAGGACCTGCCCTGAATAAGGTTCTCCTCTACCCCCAGTCCCCTCAGAAAGAATAGGACCTGCCCTGAATGAGGTTCTCCTCTACCCCCAGTCCCCTCAGAAAGAATAGGACCTGCCCTGAACGAGGTTCTCCTCTACCCCCAGTCCCCTCAGACAGAATAGGACCTGCCCTGAATAAGGTTCTCCTCTACCCTCAGACAGAATAGGACCTGCCCTGAACGAGGTTCTCCTCTACCCCCAGTCCCCTCAGAAAGACTAGGACCTGCCCTGAACGAGGTTCTCCTCTACCCTCAGTCCCCTCAGAAAGACTAGGACCTGCCCTGAACGAGGTTCTCCTCTACCCTCAGTCCCCTCAGAAAGAATAGGACCTGCCCTGAACGAGGTTCTCCTCTACCCCCAGTCCCCTCAGAAAGAATAGGACCTGCCCTGAACGAGGTTCTCCTCTACCCCTGTCCCCTCAGAAAGAATAGGACCTGCCCTGAATGAGGTTCTCCTCTACCCCAGTCCCCTCAGAAAGAATAGGACCTGCCCTGAACGAGGTTCTCCTCTACCCCCAGTCCCCTCAGACAGAATAGGACCTGCCCTGAATGAGGTTCTCCTCTACCCTCAGACAGAATAGGACCTGCCCTGAACGAGGTTCTCCTCTACCCCCAGTCCCCTCAGAAAGACTAGGACCTGCCCTGAACGAGGTTCTCCTCTACCCTCAGTCCCCTCAGAAAGACTAGGACCTGCCCTGAACGAGGTTCTCCTCTACCCTCAGTCCCCTCAGAAAGACTAGGACCTGCCCTGAACGAGGTTCTCCTCTACCCTCAGTCCCCTCAGAAAGAATAGGACCTGCCCTGAACGAGGTTCTCCTCTACCCTCTGTCCCCTCAGAAAGAATAGGACCTGCCCTGAACGAGGTTCTCCTCTACCCCTGTCCCCTCAGAAAGACTAGGACCTGCCCTGAACGAGGTTCTCCTCTACCCTCAGACAGAATAGGACCTGCCCTGAATAAGTCCCCTCAGAAAGAATAGGACCTGCCCTGAACGAGGTTCTCCTCTACCCCCAGTCCCCTCAGAAAGAATAGGACCTGCCCTGAACGAGGTTCTCCTCTACCCCCAGTCCCCTCAGACAGAATAGGACCTGCCCTGAATAAGGTTCTCCTCTACCCCCTGTCCCCTCAGAAAGAATAGGACCTGCCCTGAACGAGGTTCTCCTCTACCCCCAGTCCCCTCAGAAAGAATAGGACCTGCCCTGAACGAGGTTCTCCTCTACCCCCTCAGACAGAATAGGACCTGCCCTGAATAAGGTTCTCCTCTCTCAGCCCTCAGACAGAATAGGACCTGCCCTGAACGAGGTTCTCCTCTACCCCCAGTCCCCTCAGAAAGACTAGGACCTGCCCTGAACGAGGTTCTCCTCTACCCTCAGTCCCCTCAGAAAGAATAGGACCTGCCCTGAATAGGTTCTCCTCTACCCTCAGTCCCCTCAGAAAGACTAGGACCTGCCCTGAACGAGGTTCTCCTCTACCCTCAGTCCCCTCAGAAAGAATAGGACCTGCCCTGAACGAGGTTCTCCTCTACCCTCAGTCCCCTCAGAAAGAATAGGACCTGCCCTGAATGAGGTTCTCCTCTACCCCAGTCCCCTCAGAAAGAATAGGACCTGCCTGAACAGGTTCTCCTCTACCCCCAGTCCCCTGGAATAGGACCTGCCCAGAACGAGGTTCCACTATCAGGGCCCTGGGCAACAGTGCACTATATAGGGAATAGGACCTGCCCTGACTGAGGTTCATCCTCTCCCCTCAGTCCCCTCAGAAAGAATAGGACCTGCCCTGAGTGAAGGTTCATCCACTCTGCCCTCCCCTCAGACAGAATAGGACCTGCCCTGAATAAGGTTCTCCACTCTGCCCTCAGACAGGGACCTGCCCTGACTGAGTGAAGTCATCCACTCTGCCCTCAGTCCCCTCAGAAAGGGGTGTGCCCTGAATGAAGTCATCCACTCTGCCCTCAGTCCCCTCAGAAAGGGACCTGGTTTGTGATCTAAAAAAAAATCAGACAATATCAGTCATCCAGCTGTACTGCCCTCAGTCCCCTATAGGGGGGGGTGTGACTGGTGAAGTCATGTGCACTCTGCCCTCAGTCCCCTGAGGGGGTGTGACTGAGTGAAGTCATCCACTCTGCCCTCAGTCCCCTCAGGGGGGTGTGACTGAGTGAAGTCATCCACTCTGCCCTCAGTCCCCTCAGGGGGGTGTGACTGAGTGAAGTCATCCACTCTGCCCTCAGGGGGGGTGTGACTGAGTGAAGTCATCCACTCTGCCCTCAGTCCCCTCAGGGGGGGTGTGACTGAGTGAAGTCATCCACTCTGCCCTCAACAGGAGAACTCTGGACCAGACTGACTAGGGAGGTGTTTACCCCGGTGGTCGTTACGACACCGTCACTTCCAGAAGGAATTAACAGTGGATCAAAATGTAAATATTACGTTTTATTGTAAAGAAGGAATAATATGTTGGGATGTAAATAAATTAGTTTGATGGTTAGTTGTTGTTTGTTGTTTTGACATATGTAATATTAAAGGTGAGTCTGTGTCATCATTAAAGGTGTGAGCAGCATGATCCATAGGACTGACTATAACCAACAGCATTTTATACCCAACTGTTACTCACAATTCAGCTTGACCACTGAGGAAATGTGTTTGGTAATGCTAACCTGCCTGTTAAATATATACTGAACAAACATGTCAATGATTTAAACTCCGTTACAGTTCATTTAATGAAATAAATTCATTAGAATGTAATCTATGGCATTCCCATGACTGGGCAGGGGCGTAGCCATGGGTGGGCCTGGGAGGGCCCCCACTCAGAATGAGTTGTCCCGACAAAAGGGCTTCATTACAGACAGAAATACTCCTCAGCACCCCCCCTCACGCGATCCCGCAGGTGAAGAAATCGGATGTAGAGCACCTGGGCTGGCGTGGTTTCACCTGCAGTTGAGGCCGGTTGGACAGTCTCCCAAATTCACTCACTAAAACGACGTTGGATGCAGCTTATGGAAACAGCCCTGGTGGACATTCCTACAGTCGGCATGCCAATTACATTCTCCCTTAAAATGATCCCAGACAGCTTACCTCCAGACCAGACTAATGGATATGATCACAGACAGCTTACCTCACCAGACCAGACTAATGGATATGATCCCAGACAGCTTACCTCCAGACCAGACTAATGGATATTCAGAAATGATCCCAGACAGCTTACCTCCAGACCAGACTAATGGATATTCAGAAATGATCCCAGACAGCTTACCTCACCAGACCAGACTAATGGATATGATCCCAGACAGCTTACCTCCAGACCAGACTAATGGATATTCAGAAATTATCACAGACAGCTTACCTCACCAGACCAGACTAATGGATATTCAGAAATGATCCCAGACAGCTTACCTCCAGACCAGACTAATGGATATGATCCCAGACAGCTTACCTACAGACCAGACTAATGGATATTCAGATATGATCCCAGACAGCTTACCTACAGACCAGACTAATGGATATGATCCCAGACAGCTTACCTACAGACCAGACTAATGGATATTCAGATATGATCCCAGACAGCTTACCTACAGACCAGACTAATGGATATGATCCCAGACAGCTTACCTACAGACCAGACTAATGGATATGATCCCAGACAGCTTACCTCACCAGACTAATGGATATTCAGATATGATCCCAGACAGCTTACCTACAGACCAGACTAATGGATATTCAGATATGATCCCAGACAGCTTACCTACAGACCAGACTAATGGATATTCAGATATGATCCCAGACAGCTTACCTCACCAGACTAATGGATATTCAGATATGATCCCAGACAGCTTACCTATAGACCAGACTAATGGATATTCAGATATGATCCCAGACAGACTTACCCCAGACCAGACTAATGGATATTCAGATATGATCCCAGACAGCTTACCTCCAGACCAGACTAATGGATATATGATGCAACATGGATTTAAATAAAGATGATCCAGACTGGATCTAAATGTGTTGTTGGAAAAACAGAACTGATCACATCTGGCCACCCAGAACCAGGACCGGTTGTGGAGGGGAGACTGAAGGCAGTCAAACTTTTGGCGGACTGGAGAAGGAAACACCACACATCTACATCCTGTATTAATCTGTCTTCATGAGTATCTTTATTGGTTCATCAAAACAACATTAAGTGTTTACTAATCCAGACACCAGGGTTTCTCCTACCAATGGGTGAGAGGTAGTGAGGGAAATCAATCTGGTCAGAGAATCGAGATCCCAAACCATCTCACCATGTGAAGCTTTAGTGTTTGTTGTCTTGAGATGTTGGAACTAAGTGACTACCAGGCATTAAATCTGTCGTCTTGTATTTTATTATCTGTGGTTGACCTGAATCTCAAGGTTATATTCCACAGGGATTTTGCCATGAATGAACCGTAAACCCAAGACACTTCATCCTCTCAAACTTTACAATATTAAAGAGCCCATCTGGTCCAATTAAATTGATCACTCAACGGACAAATCACCCCCCCCATGTCAAAAAAATCATACTGGTCATAAACAGGAAGTGGAGCGGAGGAAACCGATCCCTTGTCAAGTCAGTCTTTGAAGACGGACATGCTCACTCGCAGTCAGACACTTCCCCATTGGCTCCTCCGCCAGCTCTCTGCCTGGTGATTGGCTCCTGGAGGGAGTGCCATGGCCAATGCCGTCACTAGCAGAGTGGTGCAGCCTTATCCCTTGATCACAGCGATGGGTCGTAGTTTGATGGCTTTCTTGCTGATTCCAGCATCGTGACACGTGTTGACGACATCACACACGTTTTTGTACGACTCCGGAGCCTAGAAATGGTAACAAAATACTGTTAGCCTTTATAACAATAGCCACGACCCCCCCCACTGTAGCTATAGCATGACTAGTCTGGGCGAAGCCTACCCCTTCCACGACCCCCCACTGTAGCTATAGCATGACTAGTCTGGGCGAAGCCTACCCCTTCCACGACCCCCCACTGTAGCTATAGCATGACTAGTCTGGGCGAAGCCTACCCCTTCCACGACCCCCCACTGTAGCTATAGCATGACTAGTCTGGGCGAAGCCTACCCCTTCCACGACCCCCCACTGTAGCTATAGCATGACTAGTCTGGGCGAAGCCTACCCCTTCCACGACCCCCCACTGTAGCTATAGCATGACTAGTCTGGGCGAAGCCTACCCCTTCCACGACCCCCCCCTACCCCTTCCACGACCCCCCACTGTAGCTATAGCATGACTAGTCTGACTACCCCTTCCACGACCCCCCACTGTAGTCTGGGCGAAGCCTACCCCTTCCACGACCCCCCACTGTAGCTATAGCATGACTAGTCTGGGCGAAGCCTACCCCTTCCACGACCCCCCACTGTAGCTATAGCATGACTAGTCTGGGCGAAGCCTACCCCTTCCACGACCCCCCCCACTGTAGCTATAGCATGACTAGTCTGGGCGAAGCCTACCCCTTCCACGACCCCCCCCACTGTAGCTATAGCATGACTAGTCTGGGCGAAGCCTACCCCTTCCACGACCCCCCCCACTGTAGCTATAGCATGACTAGTCTGGGCGAAGCCTACCCCTTCCACGACCCCCCCCACTGTAGCTATAGCATGACTAGTCTGGGCGAAGCCTACCCCTTCCACGACCCCCCCACTGTAGCTATAGCATGACTAGTCTGGGCGAAGCCTACCCCTTCCACGACCCCCCCCCCACTGTAGCTATAGCATGACTAGTCTGGGCGAAGCCTACCCCTTCCACGACCCCCCCACTGTAGCTATAGCATGACTAGTCTGTCTTCCACGACCCCCCACTGTAGCTATAACATGACTAGTCTGGGCGAAGCCTACCCCTTCCACGACCCCCCACTGTAGCTATAGCATGACTAGTCTGGGCGAAGCCTACCCCTTCCACGACCCCCCCCACTGTAGCTATAGCATGACTAGTCTGGGCGAAGCCTACCCCTTCCACGACCCCCCCACTGTAGCTATAGCATGACTAGTCTGGGCGAAGCCTACCCCTTCCACGACCCCCCACTGTAGCTATAGCATGACTAGTCTGGGCGAAGCCTACCCCTTCCACGACCCCCCCACTGTAGCTATAGCATGACTAGTCTGGGCGAAGCCTACCCCTTCCACGACCCCCCCACTGTAGCTATAGCATGACTAGTCTGGGCGAAGCCTACCCCTTCCACGACCCCCCCACTGTAGCTATAGCATGACTAGTCTGGGCGAAGCCTACCCCTTCCACGACCCCCCCCCACTGTAGCTATAGCATGACTAGTCTGGGCCCCCCTCCACGACCCCCCCACTGTAGCTATAGCATGACTAGTCTGGGCGAAGCCTACCCCTTCCACGACCCCCCCACTGTAGCTATAGCATGACTAGTCTGGGCGAAGCATGACTAGCTATAGCATGACTAGTCTGGGCGAAGCCTACCCCTTCCACGACCCCCCCACTGTAGCTATAGCATGACTAGTCTGGGCGAAGCCTACCCCTTCCACGACCCCCCCCACTGTAGCTATAGCATGACTAGTCTGGGTGAAGCCTACCCCCCCACTTCCACGACCCCCCCTTCCACGACTGTAGCTATAACATGACTAGTCTGGGCGAAGCCTACCCCCCCACTCCACGACCCCCCACGACCCCCCCACTGTAGCTATAGCATGACTAGTCTGGGCGAAGCCTACCCCTTCCACGACCCCCCCACTGTAGCTATAGCATGACTAGTCTGGGCGAAGCCTACCCCTTCCACGACCCCCCACTGTAGCTATACTGTCTGGGCGAGCTATAGCATGACTAGTCTGGGCGAAGCCTACCCCTTCCACGACCCCCACTGTAGCTATAGCATGACTAGTCTGGGCGAAGCCTACCCCTTCCACGACCCCCCACTGTAGCTATAGCATGACTAGTCTGGGCGAAGCCTACCCCTTCCACGACCCCCCACTGTAGCTATAGCATGACTAGTCTGGGCGAAGCCTACCCCTTCCACGACCCCCCCCCCCACTGTAGCTATAGCATGACTAGTCTGGGCGAAGCCTACCCCTTCCACGACCCCCCACTGTAGCTATAGCATGACTAGTCTGGGCGAAGCCTACCCCTTCCACGCCCCCCACTGTACCATGACTAGTCTGGGCGAAGCCACGACCCCCCACTGTAGCTATAGCATGACTAGTCTGGGCGAAGCCTACCCCTTCCACGACCCCCCACTGTAGCTATAGCATGACTAGTCTGGGCGAAGCCTACCCCTTCCACGACCCCCCCACTGTGCTAGACTAGTCTGGGCATGACTTCCACGTCTGGGCTATAGCATGACTAGTCTGGGCGAAGCCTACCCCTTCCACGACCCCCCACTGTAGCTATAGCATGACTAGTCTGGGCGAAGCCTACCCCTTCCACGACCCCCCCCACTGTAGCTATAGCATGACTAGTCTGGGCGAAGCCTACCCCTTCCACGACCCCCCACTGTAGCTATAGCATGACTAGTCTGGGCGAAGCCTACCCCTTCCACGACCCCCCCACTGTAGCTATAGCATGACTAGTCTGGGCGAAGCCTACCCCTTCCACGACCCCCCACTGTAGCTATAGCATGACTAGTCTGGGCGAAGCCTACCCCTTCCACGACCCCCCACTGTAGCTATAGCATGACTAGTCTGGGCCCCCCCCCACTGTAGCTATAGCATGACTAGTCTGGGCGAAGCCTACCCCTTCCACGACCCCCACTGTAGCTATAGCATGACTAGTCTGGGCGAAGCCTACCCCTTCCACGACCCCCCCACCCCTGTAGCTATAGCATGACTAGTCTGGGCGAAGCCTACCCCCACGACCCCCTACTGTCTATAGCATGACTACTGGGCGACCCCCCCCTGTAGCTATAGCATGACTAGTCTGGGCTATAAGCCTAGTCTGGGCCTTCCACGACCCCCCCCCACTGTAGCTATAGCATGACTAGTCTGGGCGAAGCCTACCCCTTCCACGACCCCCCCACTGTAGCTATAGCATGACTAGTCTGGGCGAAGCCTACCCCTTCCACGACCCCCCACTGTAGCTATAGCATGACTAGTCTGGGCGAAGCCTACCCCTTCCACGACCCCCCCACTGTAGCTATAGCATGACTAGTCTGGGCGAAGCCTACCCCCCTTCCACGACCCCCCACTGTAGCTATAGCATGACTAGTCTGGGCGAAGCCTACCCCTTCCACGACCCCACTGTGCTATAGCATGACTAGTCTGGGCGAAGCCTACCCCTTCCACGACCCCCCCACTGTAGCTATAGCATGACTAGTCTGGGCGAAGCCTACCCCTTCCACGACCCCCCACTGTAGCTATAGCATGACTAGTCTGGGCGAAGCCTACCCCTTCCACGACCCCCTGTAGCTATAGCACTGTAGCTATAGCATGACTAGTCTGGGCGAACCCCTTCCACCCCCCCACTTCCACATGACCCCCCCCTTCCACGACCCCCCCACTGTAGCTATAGCATGACTAGTCTGGGCGAAGCCTACCCCTTCCACGACCCCCACTGACCCCCCACTGTAGCTATAGCATGACTAGTCTGGGCGAAGCCTACCCCTTCCACGACCCCCCCACTGTAGCTATAGCATGACTAGTCTGGGCGAAGCCTACCCCTTCCACGACCCCCCCCCCCACTGTAGCTATAGCATGACTAGTCTGGGCGAAGCCTACCCCTTCCACGACCCCCCCACTGTAGCTATAGCATGCTATAACATGTCCACGACCCCCCACTGTGACTAGTCTGGGCGAAGCCTTCCACCCCCCCACTGTAGCTATAGCATGACTAGTCTGGGCGACCCCCCTTCCTGACCCCCCACTGTAGCTATAACATGACTAGTCTGGGCGAAGCCTTCCACCCCCTCCATGACTAGTTTGGGCGAAGCCTACCCCTTCCATGACTAGTGACTGGTCTGGGCGCCTACCCCTTCCATGACTAGTTTGGGCGAAGCCTACCCCTTCCATGACTAGTTTGGGCGAAGCCTACCCCTTCCATGACTAGTTTGGGCGAAGCCTACCCCTTCCATGACTAGCTTGGGCGAAGCCTACCCCTTCCATGACTAGCTTGGGCGAAGCCTACCCCTTCCATGACTAGCTTGGGCGAAGCGAAGCCTACCTCCTCCATGACTAGTTTGGGCGAAGCCTACTTCTTCCATGACTAGTTTGGGTGAAGCCTACCTCCTCCATGACTAGTTTGGGCGAAGCCTACCTCCATGACTAGTTTGGGCGAAGCCTACCTCTTCCATGACTAGTTTGGGCGAAGCAAAGCCTACCCCTTCCATGACTAGTCTGGGCGAAGCAAAGCCTACCTCTTCCTTGACTAGTTTGGGCGAAGCGAAGCCTACCTCTTCCATGACTAGTTTGGGCGAAGCCACCCTGATGGCGATACCCTTGTCTGCCAGCTTGTCCAACACGTCCTGGAAGTCGATGTTCCTGCGGGATTTGGCCCGAGACAGAGCCCGACCCTGGAGACAAGAGTTCAATGTTGAGTAAAAGATAAAACATGTTCTTGATAATGAACAGATGGATGCAGTCCATTGTTACTACTTGTTATAGTATGGACATACCTAGGAACACAGCGACAGAGAGGTGCAGTAAAGCGACAGAGAGGTGCAGTAAAGCGACAGAGAGGTGTAGTAAAGCGACAGAGAGGTATAGTAAAGCGACAGAGAGGTATAGTAAAGCGACAGAGAGGTATAGTAAAGCGACAGAGAGGTATAGTAAAGCGACAGAGAGGTGTAGTAAAGCGACAGAGAGGTGTAGTAAAGCGACAGAGAGGTGTAGTAAAGCGACAGAGCGGTGCAGTAAAGCGACAGAGGGGTGTAGTAAAGCGACAGAGATGTGTAGTAAAGCGACAGAGATGTGTAGTAAAGCGACAGAGATGTGTAGTAAAGCGACAGAGATGTGCAGTAAAGCGACAGAGGTGTAGTAAAGCGACAGAGGTGTAGTAAAGCCTTACCGCGCCGTGGCAGGTGGTGCCGAATGTCTCCGTCATGCCCTGTTCCGTGCCCGTCAGGACGTAACTGCAGGTGCCCATCGTGCCCCCGATCAACACCGGCTGGCCTGTCAGCTGATTGGACCAGAAACAGGAAGCATTTTAAAAACAGTTTCTGCATCAAAATGGCACTACTTTAGGGCCCTCCCTATATAGGGCACTACTTTAGGGCCAGAGCCACATAGGGCTGTTAGATTGGCCCTAAAGCAGATATGGATTACGGTTATATGGATTAAGGTAGTCTACAGGGATGAGGGTGGGCACCTGGTAGTCTACAGGGATGAGGGTGGGCACCTGGTAGTCTACAGGGATGAGAGGGGGGTACCTGGTAGTCTACAGGGATGAGAGGGGGTACCTGGTAGTCTACAGGGATGAGAGGGTGGTACCTGGTAGTCTACAGGGATGAGGGGTGGTACCTGGTAGTCTACAGGGATGAGGGGTGGGCACCTGGTAGTCTACAGGGATGAGAGGGGGTACCTGGTAGTCTACAGGGATGAGGGGGGCACCTGGTAGTCTACAGGGATGAGGGGTACCTGGGGATGAGGGAGGGCACCTGGTAGTCTACAGGGATGAGGGGGGGCACCTGGTAGTCTACAGGGATGAGGGGGGGATGAGGGACCTGGTAGTCTACAGGGATGAGGAGGGCACCTGGTGTCTACAGGGATGAGGGCACCTGGTAGTCTACAGGGATGAGGGAGGGCACCTGGTAGTCTACAGGGATGAGGGGGGCACCTGGTAGTCTACAGGGATGAGGGAGGGCACCTGGTAGTCTACAGGGATGAGGGGGGGCACCTGGTAGTCTACAGGGATGAGAGGGGGTACCTGGTAGTCTACAGGGATGAGGGAGGGCACCTGGTAGTCTACAGGGATGAGACCTGGTAGGGGATGAGGGAGGGCACCTGGTAGTCTACAGGGATGAGGGGGGCACCTGGTAGTCTACAGGGATGAGGGGGGCACCTGGTAGTCTACAGGGATGAGGGGGGGGTACCTGGTAGTCTACAGGGATGAGGGGGGCACCTGGTAGTCTACAGGGATGAGGGAGGGCACCTGGTAGTCTACAGGGATGAGGGGGGCACCTGGTAGTCTACAGGGATGAGGGGGGGCACCTGGTAGTCTACAGGGATGAGGGAGGGGGTACCTGGTAGTCTACAGGGATGAGAGGGGGGTACCTGGTAGTCTACAGGGATGAGGGAGGGCACCTGGTAGTCTACAGGGATGAGGGAGGGCACCTGGTAGTCTACAGGGATGAGGGGGGGGGTACCTGGTAGTCTACAGGGATGAGGGAGGGCACCTGGTAGTCTACAGGGATGAGAGGAGGGGGTACCTGGTAGTCTACAGGGATGAGGGGGGGCACCTGGTAGTCTACAGGGATGAGGGAGGGCACCTGGTAGTCTACAGGGATGAGAGGGGGGGGTACCTGGTAGTCTACAGGGATGAGGGAGGGCACCTGGTAGTCTACAGGGATGAGAGGGGGGGGTACCTGGTAGTCTACAGGGATGAGGGGGGGTACCTGGTAGTCTACAGGGATGAGGGGGGGTACCTGGTAGTCTACAGGGATGAGAGGGGTGCCCTGGTAGTCTACAGGGATGAGGGGGGCACCTGGTAGTCTACAGGGATGAGGGGGGGGTACCTGGTAGTCTACAGGGATGAGGGGGGGCACCTGGTAGTCTACAGGGATGAGGGAGGGCACCTGGTAGTCTACAGGGATGAGAGGGGGGGGTACCTGGTAGTCTACAGGGATGAGGGGGGGGTACCTGGTAGTCTACAGGGATGAGGGTGGGCACCTGGTAGTCTACAGGGATGAGAGGGGGGGGGTACCTGGTAGTCTACAGGGATGAGGGGGGGGTACCTGGTAGTCTACAGGGATGAGGGGGGGTACCTGGTAGTCTACAGGGATGAGGGGGGGGTACCTGGTAGTCTACAGGGATGAGAGGGGGTACCTGGTAGTCTACAGGGATGAGGGGGGCACCTGGTAGTCTACAGGGATGAGGGGGGGTACCTGGTAGTCTACAGGGATGAGAGGGGGGGGGTACCTGGTAGTCTACAGGGATGAGAGGGGGGTACCTGGTAGTCTACAGGGATGAGGGGTGGGTACCTGGTAGTCTACAGGGATGAGGGAGGGCACCTGGTAGTCTACAGGGATGAGGGAGGGCACCTGGTAGTCTACAGGGATGAGGGGGGGGTACCTGGTAGTCTACAGGGATGAGGGAGGGCACCTGGTAGTCTACAGGGATGACCTGGTAGGAGGGGGTACCTGGTAGTCTACAGGGATGAGGGGTGGTACCTGGTAGTCTACAGGGATGAGGGAGGGCACCTGGTAGTCTACAGGGATGAGGGGGGTACCTGGTAGTCTACAGGGATGAGGGGGGGGTACCTGGTAGTCTACAGGGATGAGGGAGGGCACCTGGTAGTCTACAGGGATGAGAGGAGGGGGGTACCTGGTAGTCTACAGGGATGAGGGGGTGGTACCTGGTAGTCTACAGGGATGAGAGGGGGGGTTACCTGGTAGTCTACAGGGATGAGGGGGTGGTACCTGGTAGTCTAGGGAGGGATGAGGAGGTGGTACCTGGTAGTCTACAGGGATGAGAGGGGGGTACCTGGTAGTCTACAGGGATGAGGGGGGGTACCTGGTAGTCGACAGGGATGAGGGGGGGGTACCTGGTAGTCTACAGGGATGAGGGGGTGGTACCTGGTAGTCTACAGGGATGAGGGGGTGGTACCTGGTAGTCTACAGGGATGAGGGGGGGTACCTGGTAGTCTACAGGGATGAGAGGGGGTACCTGGTAGTCTACAGGGATGAGAGGGGGGTACCTGGTAGTCTACAGGGATGAGAGGGGGTGCCTGGTAGTCTACAGGGATGAGAGGGGGTGCCTGGTAGTCTACAGGGATGAGAGGGGGTACCTGGTAGTCTACAGGGATGAGAGGGGGGTACCTGGTAGTCTACAGGGATGAGAGGGGGTACCTGGTAGTCTACAGGGATGAGAGGGGGTACCTGGTAGTCTACAGGGATGAGAGGGGGGTACCTGGTAGTCTACAGGGATGAGGGGGTGGTGTGGAGGGAAGGCCCGGGTGGATCCCTTGCGATGCAGCAGTAGAGTCTTCTGTTTCCCATCCACCATGTGTTCCTCCACCTTGGCGATGTTATGAGACACGTCATAGATCACATGCATATCCAGGTCATCAGGAGTGGTGGTGAACACCTTGGCAAACGCCTGGAGGAGACAGAGACACGGAGAAGTCACACTGGAGTGGTCAGTTACCCGTCTCAGGTGGGGTCAGTTACCCGTCTCAGGTGCGGTCAGTTACCCGTCTCAGGTGCGGTCAGTTACCCGTCTCAGGTGCGGTCAGTTACCCGTCTCAGGTGCGGTCAGTTACCCGTCTCAGGTGGGGTCAGTTACCCGTCTCAGGTGGGGTCAGTTACCCGTCTCAGGTGGGGTCAGTTACCCGTCTCAGGTGGGGTCAGTTACCCGTCTCAGGTGCGGTCAGTTACCCGTCTCAGGTGCGGTCAGTTACCCGTCTCAGGTGCGGTCAGTTACCCGTCTCAGGTGCGGTCAGTTAGGGTCAGTTACCCGTCTCAGGTGCGGTCAGTTACCCGTCTCAGGTGCGGTCAGTTAGGGTCAGTTACCCGTCTCAGGTGCGGTTACCCGTTAGGGTCAGTTACCCGTCTCAGGTGCGGTCAGTTAGGGTCAGTTACCCGTCTCAGGTGCGGTCAGTTAGGGTCAGTTACCCGTCTCAGGTAGGGTCAGGTAGGGTCAGTTACCCGTCTCAGGTAGGGTCAGTTACCTGTCTCAGGTCAGTTACCTGTCTCAGGTAGGGTCAGTTACCTGTCTCAGGGGGTCAGTTACCTGTCTCAGGTAGGGTCAGTTACCTGTCTCAGGTAGGGTCAGTTACCTGTCTCAGGTAGGGTCAGTTACCTGTCTCAGGTAGGGTCAGTTACCTGTCTCAGTTAGGGTCAGTTACCTGTCTCAGGTAGGGTCAGTTACCTGTCTCAGGTAGGGTCAGTTACCTGTCTCAGGTAGGGTCAGTTACCTGTCTCAGGTAGGGTCAGTTACCTGTCTCAGGTAGGGTCAGTTACCTGTCTCAGGTAGGGTCAGTTACCTGTCTCAGGTAGGGTCAGTTACCTGTCTCAGGTAGGGTCAGTTACCTGTCTCAGGTAGGGTCAGTTACCTGTCTCAGGTAGGGTCAGTTACCCGTCTCAGGTAGGGTCAGTTACCTGTCTCAGGTAGGGTCAGTTACCTGTCTCAGGTAGGGTCAGTTACCTGTCGTGTGAGGAAGGTCATAGAGGAACGGTTGACCCAGGCATAGTTGCCGGCGGCGGCCATTCCTTTCAGGTAGTCTTGTCCCTCCTCTGAAAAGATACGGGCGCACGCCAGCTGACGATCGTTCACCTGGATCTTGTCTCGCTTCATCGCCTTCTCCATGGCAACCAGGGCATCTACCAGAACATATACAGTACCAGTCAAATGTTAGGACCCCTAATCATTCAAGGGTTTTTCTTCAGTGGCTTCAGGAAGTATTCAGACCCCTTGACTTTTTCCACATTTTGTTACGTGACTTATTCTAAAATGTCCCCCCCCACAATCTGCACACAGTGCCCCATAATGACAAAGTAAAAAGGTTTTTGCTAATTTATAAAAAACTGGTATCACATTTACCAAAGTACTCAGACCCTTAATTCAGTACTTTGTTGAAGCACCTTATGCAGTGATTACAGCCTTGAGTCTTCTTGGGTATGACGCTACAAGCTTGGTATACCTGTATTTGGGGAGTTTCTCCCATTCTTCTCTGCAGATCCTCTCAAGCTCTGTCAGGTTGGATGGGGAGCGTTGCTGCACAGCTATTTTCAGGTCTCTCCAGAGATGTTCAGATCAGGTTCAAGTCCAGGCTCTGGCTGGGCCATTCAAGGACATTCAGAGACTTGTCCTAAAGCCACTCCTCTGTTGTCTTGGCTGTGCGCTTAGGGTCGTTGTCCTGTTGGAAGGTGAACCTTTGCGCCCACCCCCCCCACCAGTCTGAGGTCCTGAGTAGGTTTTCATCAAGGATCTCTCTGTAATTTGTTCTGTTCATCTTTCCCTCGATCCTGACTAGTCTCCCAGGCCCTGCTGCTGAAAAACATCCCCACAGCATGATGCTGCCACCACGCTTCACCGTAGGGATGGTGCCAGGTTTCCTCCAGACATGACGCTTGGCATTCAGGCCAAGAGTCCAATCTTGGTTTCATCAGACCAGAGAATCTTGTTTCTCATGGTCTGAGTCCTTTAGGTGCCTTCAGGAAAACTCATAGCGGGCCGTCATGTGTCTTTTTACTGAGGAGTGGCTTCCGTCTGGCCACTCTACCATAAAGGCCTGATTGGTGGGGTTCTGCAGAGATGGTTGTCCTTCTGGAAGGTTGTCCCATCTCCACAGAGGAACTCTGGAGCTCTGCCAGAGTGACCATCGGGTTCTTGGTCACCTCCCTGACCAAGGCCCATCTCCCCCGATTGCTCAGTTTGGCCAGGTGACCAGCTCTAGGAAGAGTCTTCTTGGTCGTTCCAAACTTCTTCCATTTAAGAATGATGGAGGCCACTGTGTTGATGAGAACCTTCAATGCTGCAGACATGTTTTGGTACCCTTCCCCAGATCTGTGCCTCGACACAATTCTGTCTCGGAGCTCTACAGAGATTTCCTTCGACCTCATGGCTTGGTTTTTGCTCTGACATGCACTGTCAACTGTGGGACCTTATATATAGACAGGTGTGTGCCTTTCCAAATCATGTCCAATCAATGTCCAATCAATGTCATTTATGACAGGTGGACTCCAATCAAATTGTAGAAACATTTCAAGGATGATCAATGGAAACAGGAAGCACCTGAGCTCAATGGAAACAGGAAGCACCTGAGCTCAATGGAAACAGGAAGCACCTGAGCTCAATGTCAAGTCTCACAGCAAAGGGTCTGAATACTTATGTAAGGTATCCGTTTTCCTAATAAACCGTTTTCCCTTATGGGGTAGTGTATTTATGTTTATGGGGTAGTATATTTATGTTTATGGGGTAGTATATTTATGTTTATGGGGTAGTGTATTTATGTTTATGGGGTAGTGTATTTATGTTTATGGGGTAGTGTATTTATGTTTATTTATGGGGGTAGTAGTGTATTTATGTTTATGGGGTAGTGTATTTATGTTTATGGGGTAGTGTATTTATGTTTATGGGGTAGTGTATTTATATTTATGTTTATGGGGTAGTGTATTTATGTTTATGGGGTAGTGTATTTATGTTTATGGGGTAGTGTATTTATGTTTATGGGGTAGTGTATTTATGTTTATGGGGTAGTGTATTTATGTTTATGGGGTGTATTTATGTGTATTTATGTTTATGGGGTAGTGTATTTATGTTTATGGGGTAGTGTATTTATGTTTATGGGGTAGTGTATTTATGTTTATGGGGTAGTGTATTTATGTTTATGGGGTAGTGTATTTATGTTTATGGGGTAGTGTATTTATGTTTATGGGGTAGTGTATTTATGTTTATGGGGTAGTGTATTTATGTTTATGGGGTAGTGTATTTATGTTTATGGGGTATGTTTATGGGGGGGTAGTGTATTTATGTTTATGGGGTAGTGTATTTATGTTTATGGGGTAGTGTATTTATGTTTATGGGGTAGTGTATTTATGTTTATGGGGTAGTGTATTTATGTTTATGGGGTAGTGTATTTATGTTTATGGGGTAGTGTATTTATGTTTATGGGGTAGTGTATTTATGTTTATGGGGTAGTGTATTTATGTTTATGGTATTTATGTTTATGGGGTAGTGTATTTATGTTTATGGGGTAGTGTATTTATGTTTATGGGGTAGTGTATTTATGTTTATGGGGTAGTGTATTTATGTTTATGGGGTAGTGTATTTATGTTTTATGTTTATGGGTAGTGTATTTATGTTTATGGGGTAGTGTATTTATGTTTATGGGGTAGTGTATTTATGTTTATTTATGTTTATGGGGTAGTGTATTTATGTTTATGGGGTTGTATTTATGTTTATGGGGTAGTGTATTTATGTTTATGGGGTAGTGTATTTATGTTTATGGGGTAGTGTATTTATGTTTATGGGGTAGTGTATTTATGTTTATGGGGTAGTGTATTTATGTGTATTTATTTAATCCATTTTAGAACAAAGCCGTAACGTAACAGTCTTATTCTAAAATGGATCAATTATTTTTTTCCCCTCAATGTATATTTTTCCCTTTATTTAACCAGGTAAGTCATTGAAAAACACATCAATAACAACAACAACCTGACCAAGACAAGAACCAATACACCGTGCAGCAACGCAGACAGGAGACCACGTTACAGACAATATTTCCAACATGGGTAGAGAGTCCTACCTGTCGCCACCTGGTGGCCCAGCCCCCTGCTGCCACTGTGGATCATCACACACACCTGGCCCTTGTGGTCGATGCCCATCTTCTTAGCAGCATAGTCATTATAGATCTCATCCACCACCTGGATCTCAGCGTAGTGGTTCCCTGCCCCCAGAGTACCTAGCTGGAATAAGGACAGATCATTATAGATCTCATCCACCACCTGGATCTCAGCGTAGTGGTTCCCTGCCCCCAGAGTACCCAGCTGGAATAAGGACAGGTCATTATAGATCTCATCCACCACCTGGATCTCAGCGTAGTGGTTCCCTCTTCTTGGCCTTGGAGGAGACCTTGTTGGGGGTCAGGTTTAGTTAGGGAGTGGTGTTACCTGAGGCAGGCCTCTCTTCTTGGCCTTGGAGGAGACCTTGTTGGGGTCGGCCTGCAGCATCCTGCCATACTCCTCACAGTGCTCCTTATCCTCTGCCCAGGCATAGCCTTCTCTCAGGGACCAGTCCACTCCCATCTCTAGAGCCTCCTCTAGATCCCTGTAACAGACACCAGGTTATCAGTCTCTACACAGCCTTCTCTCAGGGACCAGTCCACTCTCATCTCTAGAGCCTCCTCTAGATCCCTGTAACAGACAGCCTTCTCTCAGGGACCAGTCCATTCCCATCTATACTGGTGTCTGTAGACAGCAGGGTATTGGTGTCTGTAGACAGCAGGGTATTGGTGTATTGGTGTCTGTAGACAGCAGGGTATGGAGGTCTGTAGACAGCAGGGTATTGGTGTCTGTAGACAGCAGGGTATTGGTGTCTGTAGACAGCAGGGTATTGGTGTCTGTAGACAGCAGGGTATTGGTGTGTCTGTAGACAGCAGGGTATTGGTGTCTGTAGACAGTAGGGTATTGGTGTCTGTAGACAGTAGGGTATTGGTGTCTGTAGACAGCAGGGTATTGGTGTCTGTAGACAGCAGGGTATTGGTGTCTGTAGACAGCAGGGTATTGGTGTCTGTAGACAACAGGGTATTGGTGTCTGCAGACAGCAGGGTATTGGTGTCTGCAGACAGCAGGGTATGGTGTCTGTAGACAGCAGGGTATTGGTGTATTGGTGTCTGTAGACAGCAGGGTATTGGTGTCTGTAGACAGCAGGGTATTGGTGTATTGGTGCCTGTAGACAGCAGGGTATTGGTGTATTGGTGTCTGTAGACAGCAGGGTATTGGTGTCTGTAGACAGTTGGTGTCTGTAGACAGCAGGGTATTGGTGTAGACAGCAGGGTTGGTGCCTGTAGACAGCAGGGTATTGGTGTATTGGTGTCTGTAGACAGCAGGGTATTGGTGTATTGGTGTCTGCAGACAGCAGGGTATGGGTATCTGCAGACAGCAGGGTATTGGTGTATTGGTGTCTGTAGACAGCAGGGTATTGGTGTATTGGTGTCTGTAGACAGCAGGGTATTGGACAGTATTGGACAGCAGGGTGTCTGTAGACAGCAGGGTATTGGTGTATTGGTGTCTGTAGACAGCAGGGTATTGGTGTCTGTAGACAGCAGGGTATTGGTGTCTGTAGACAGCAGGGTCTGTAGACAGCAGGGTATTGGTGTATTGGTGTCTGTAGACAGCAGGGTATTGGTGTCTGCAGACAGCAGGGTATTGGTGTATTGGTGTCTGTAGACAGCTGTAGACAGGGGTATTGGTGTATTGGTGTCTGTAGACAGCAGGGTATTGGTGTCTGTAGACAGCAGGGTATTGGTGTCTGTAGACAGTATTGGTGTATTGGTGTCTGTAGACAGCAGGGTATTGGTGTATTGTCTGTAGACAGCAGGGTATTGGTGTCTGTAGACAGCAGGGTATTGGTGTATTGGTGCCTGTAGACAGCAGGGTATTGGTGTATTGGTGTAGACAGCAGGGTTGGTGTCTGTAGACAGCAGGGTATTGGTGTATTGGTGTCTGTAGACAGCAGGGTATTGGTGTCTGTAGACAGCAGGGTATTGGTGTATTGGTGCCTGTAGACAGCAGGGTATTGGTGTATTGGTGTCTGTAGACAGCAGGGTATTGGTGTCTGTAGACAGCAGGGTATTGGTGTATTGGTGCCTGTAGACAGCAGGGTATTGGTGTCTGTAGACAGCAGGGTATTGGTGTATTGGTGCCTGTAGACAGCAGGGTATTGGTGTATTGGTGCAGCAGGGTATTGGTGCCTCCTTACTTGGCGGTCATAGGGATGACTCCCTTGGAGCCGACTCCTACAGGGATGTGGTCAAACAGGGCCTGAGCCAGCTGCTCCTTGACAGGCTGGACGTCTCCCTCGTCTAGGTTGGTCCTTAGTAGACGCACTCCACAGTTAATATCAAACCCCACACCACCTAGCTCACACACACACACACACACACACACACACACACACACACACACACACACACACACACACACACACACACACAATGTCAAAACCCACACCAGAGATTAGACAGGACAGCCTGTTGGACTGTGTGTATCCTCTGTACCTGGGGATACGACAGCGTTGGGGTCGCTCATGTCGAAGGCAGCCATGTTTCCGATGGCGAACCCATACCCCGAGTGGCAGTCTGGCAGGCCGATGGACCTCTGAGGGAGAGAGAGAGAGGTTTGGGGACACTATTAGGCCTTGTTTCCTGGACACAGGTTAAGAGAAATCCTGGACTGACAAGCAAACTCATTGGAGAATCTCCATTGAAAGTGCTTGTTAGTCCGTGACAAGGCTAAATATGTATCTGGGGAAAACAGCCCCGGTGAGATATTACAGAGTGTCAATATGTCAGTTTATAGCTCGTTAGATAACGGTTGTCAGCGTCATCTCCACTGACTTGTGTTAAGGACTGATCCGGACCAGACATCTACTTACATGGACTATACCCGGCAGAGCTGCAACGTTTCCAATCTGTTTCATGGCAGGGAGAAACCCACCAAAACCTGACGACAACAACAACAACAACAACAACAACAACAACAACAACAACAACAACCAAATCAGTCAAATCAACGGGGAAAACAATACAGGAGCGGGCTTGTCTGTTAACATGGCATCATGTGTGTTGTTGTTGTTGTCTACCTCCTCCTTTACACGCGTTACGCAGCTCCTCAAACATCAGCTTCTCCAAGGACTCGTTGACGTAAAACACTCCTTCCACCTGGAAAGAGATGGGAAGGATTTGATGAGCTGTCAAGTCCATACGTCATATTAGGTTAGCTAAATTAGATAGCTTATGGAGCTACTATGCTCTTACACCGTATCTACATACAAAAGACAAGAGCAACAATAACAGAGTCAAGCTGGATAGTAAGCAAGCCACGTCTGAAGCTATCAAACTACGGACATGTGCTAACGTTAATTCATTCCATATAAGTTCGTTTTAGCTTAATCACCTGCATATTTGGGACGAAACCTTTCTTGATTCGCCAGCAGTTCTTGTCAATCTTGTCCAAATATTGTAACTCGTCATTGTACGATCGACTCATGATATGATTATGTAGCTAGCTGTTTATTTCACTTATATTTCAGCAGTGTCTGATTCTGTTCTGAACCAACAAACTACAACTACGGCAACTCAGAGGCGTCCGTACAAAACGCGTTTTTGGAAACCTGAATAATGACGCAGCTGTAAATGTTTTTAAATTTATCGCGTTTATTTTTGAATGGATTAAAATATTGATATTGGATCACACCATATTATAGTCGTGTCTAACAAATACATGTTCCCTAATATCCTAGCAAAGTTTTATTTTTTGAAAACATTTGTGGTTATTATTTTCCTATATTAGTCTTTTTTGACTTTCCGTAGTTGAAGTCAGAACGCTAATCTATTTCCGTAGTTGAAGTCAGAACGCTAATCTCTTTCCGTAGTTGAAGTCAGAACGCTAATCTATTTCCGTAGTTGAAGTCAGAACGCTAATCTCTTTCCGTAGTTGAAGTCAGAACGCTAATCTCTTTCCGTAGTTGAAGTCAGAACGCTAATCTATTTCCGTAGTTGAAGTCAGAACGCTAATCTCTTTCCGTAGTTGAAGTCAGAACGCTAATCTCTTTCCGTAGTTGAAGTCAGAACGCTAATCTCTTTCCGTAGTTGAAGTCAGAACGCTAATCTCTTTCCGTTTGAAGTCCGTAGTTGAAGTCAGAACGCTAATCTCTTTCCGTAGTTGCAGTCAACTATTTGATAACAGTTGTTGACCATCTAGCTTCTGTCAAAGCCTCTTCTATCTTCTCGATTGTAATACGTGGAAATCTTAAACTATCTCTACTTGCAATTAAGACCTCTTTAGTTAACATGAACTGTATGGTGTGACATGATTAAGGCTTGCAATAAGTTAATAACAAGAGACAACAACTAAACTAAAGTAAGTGAAATGCTGCTGGCTAGCTAGCTACCAGGTAGGTTAACCAGCTAGCTGCTCTTCTACATGTAGGTTTGTATTGTTCTAGCTAGATTAACACCATCATACCAGAAGTGTGCTGTGCATAATGAAACGTATCTGTATACTGTATGAATTTCTAGGCCAGTGTACCTGCTATAACGTTAGATTGTTACACTGATGAATGTTACCGTTTTACTTTCATAATTCAGTCTTTCTTAAAAACACAGTTGGCAAGAAATGAAAGTGAATGAATTCCAGCTAGCATTGTGTTTCTACTGTAAAGAGGTGACGTTGCCAAGGGTTTTCTACTTCATTGTGAAAACTGACATCCTGCTCAGAAAGTTGGGCGCTTTGTGAAAGGGTGTTTTGGAAGATGACCGTAATGATTCATGATGAACCAGGGAGAGAAGACCACAATTGGGTCTGAATGATTGAATTTGTGTCCTTAAAATGTCTGATCGTGTTCTGTGTGTTGGTTACCTAACCCTGTCCCATCGGTCTCTCTCTCTCTCCCTCACTGGTCTCTCTCTCTCTCTCTCTCTCTCTCTCTCTCTCTCTCTCTCTCTCTCCCTGTCCCATCTCTCTCTCTCTCTCTGTCTCTCTCTCTCTCCCTGTCCCATCGGTCTCTCTCTCTCCGTCTGTCTCCTCTCTCTCTGTCTCTGTCTCTCTCTCTCTCTCTCTCCTCCCTGTCCGTCGGTCTCTCTCTCCTAAGCATGAAACTACGTGTGAGGATAAACAAGCAGACCAGCCCGGTGAAGCTGGAGGGAGAGGAGCCCACTCTGACAGAGCTCAGGTTAGTTCAAATCAGAGAGATCCTTCTGCCTTCACATGGCCTCAGGTTAGTTAGTCTCTCAGGTTAGTTAGTCCCTCCCTCAGGTTAGTTAGTCCCTCAGGTTAGTCCCTCAGGGTTAGTTAGTCCCTCAGGTTAGTTAGGTCCCTCAGGTTAGTTAGTCCCTCAGGTTAGTCCCTCAGGTTAGTTAGTCCTCAGGTTAGTTAGTCCCTCAGGTTAGTTAGTCCCTCAGGTTAGTTAGTCCCTCAGGTTAGTTAGACCCTCAGGTTAGTTAGACCCTCAGGTTAGTCTTAGTCCCTCAGGTTAGTCCCAGGTTAGTTAGTCCCTCAGGTTAGTTAGTCCCTCAGGTTAGTTAGACCCTCAGGTTTAGTCCCTCAGGTTAGTTAGGTTAGTTAGTCCCTCAGGTTAGTTAGTCCCTCAGGTTAGTTAGACCCTCAGGTTAGTTAGTCCCTCAGGTTAGTTAGTCCCTCAGGTTAGTTAGTCCCTCAGGTTAGTTAGACCCTCAGGTTAGTTAGACCCTCAGGTTAGTTAGACCCTCAGGTTAGTTAGACCCTCAGGTTAGTTAGACCCTCAGGTTAGTTAGTCCCTCAGGTTAGTTAGGTTAGTTACCCTCAGGTTAGTTAGACCCTCAGGTTAGTTAGTCCTCAGGTTAGTTAGTCCCTCAGGTTAGTTAGTCCCTCAGGTTAGTTAGTCCCTCAGGTTAGTTAGTCCCTCAGGTTTAGTCCCTCAGGTTAGTTAGACCCTCAGGTCCCTCAGGTTAGTCCCTCAGGTTAGTTAGTCCCTCAGGTTAGTCCCTCAGGTTAGTTAGTCCCTCAGGTTAGTTAGTCCCTCAGGTTAGTTAGTCCCTCAGGTTAGTTAGTCCCTCAGGTTAGTTAGACCCTCAGGTTAGTTAGTCCCTCAGGTTAGTCTCTCAGGTTAGTTAGTCCCTCAGGTTAGTCCCTCAGGTTAGTTAGTCCCTCAGGTTAGTCCCTCAGGTTAGTTAGACCCTCAGGTTAGTTAGACCCTCAGGTTAGTTAGTCCCTCAGGTTAGTTAGACCCTCAGGTTAGTTAGTCCCTCAGGTTAGTTAGACCCTCAGGTTAGTTAGTCCCTCAGGTTAGTTAGTCCCTCAGTTAGACCCTCAGGTTAGTTAGTCCCTCAGGTTAGTTAGTCCCTCAGGTTAGTTAGACCCTCAGGTTAGTTAGTCCCTCAGGTTAGTTAGTCCCTCAGGTTAGTTAGTCCCTCCCCTCAGGTTAGTTAGTCCCTCAGGTTAGTTAGTCCCTCAGGTTAGTTAGTCCCTCAGGTTAGTTAGTCCCTCAGGTTAGTTAGTCCCTCAGGTTAGTTAGACCCTCAGGTTAGTTAGTCCCTCAGGTTAGTTAGTCCCTCAGGTTTAGTTAGACCCTCAGGTTAGTTAGTCCCTCAGGTTAGTTAGTCCCTCAGGTTAGTTAG
The DNA here is from genome assembly GCF_018296145.1 of Oncorhynchus tshawytscha. Taxonomy (NCBI): domain Eukaryota; kingdom Metazoa; phylum Chordata; class Actinopteri; order Salmoniformes; family Salmonidae; genus Oncorhynchus; species Oncorhynchus tshawytscha. The sequence goes on along the minus strand of NW_024609615.1, from coordinate 17,303 downwards.
TCCCTCAGGTTAGTTAGACCCTCAGGTTAGTTAGTCCCTCAGGTTAGTTAGGTCCCTCAGGTTAGTTAGTCCCTCAGGTTAGTTAGACCTTCAGTTAGTCCCTCAGGTTAGTCCCTCAGGTTAGTTAGTCCCTCTGGTTAGTTAGTCCCTCAGGTTAGTTAGTCCCTCAGGTTAGTCCCTCAGGTTAGTTAGTCCCTCAGGTTAGTCCCTCAGGTTAGTTAGACCCTCAGGTTAGTTAGACCCTCAGCTTAGTCCCTCAGGTTAGTTAGTCCCTCAGGTTAGTCACTTTCTCCTTCTGTTGCTAAAGGGCAATTCCATGGTAGACTAGATTTAGATTTTCACTCTAAAATGTCTGCCGAACAAAAAACATTGATTTCAAAGTTTAACAAACCATACAACTCCATGCACAAGGACGACTTTTAAAAATGCCCACTTACAATTTTAGAGGAAAAACTAGTTTTATTGCTAACAGAATAAAACTAAGGGAGATTTTACTGTAATTCTGGAACCAAACTTTGCATCTGGAGTTTTTCCAGTAAATGTGGTATTTTTAAATGTATTGTGTAAATTGTTCAGAGGTCATTGTTCATAGTTGTATGGTTTATTAAACGTAGAACTCAATGGTTTGTGTTAAGCAAACATTTGATTAACTCTCCTCTGTCCCCCACAGCCCAGACACAGAGTTCACCTTGTCCCTGAACGGTTCAGATCCTAACTCTCCTCTGTCCCCCACAGCCCAGACACAGAGTTCACCTTGTCCCTGAACGGTTCAGATCCTAACTCTCCTCTGTCCCCCCAGACACACAGCCCAGACACAGAGTTCACCTTGTCCCTGAACGGTTCAGATCCTAACTCTCCTCTGTCCCCCACAGCCCAGACACAGAGTTCACCTTGTCCCTGAAGCCCAGGTTCAGATCCTAACTCTCCTCTGTCCCCCACAGCCCAGACACAGAGTTCACCTTGTCCCTGAACGGTTCAGATCCTAACTCTCCTCTGTCCCCCACAGCCCAGACACAGAGTTCACCTTGTCCCTGAACGGTTCAGATCCTAACTCTCCTCTGTCCCCCACAGCCCAGACACAGAGTTCACCTTGTCCCCCACAGCCCAGACACAGAGTGTCCCTGAACGGTTCAGATCCTAACTCTCCTCTGTCCCCCACAGCCCAGACACAGAGTTCACCTTGTCCCTGAATGGCTCAGATCTTCTATCTGACTCTGGTCAGACTTTGTCCTCTTGTGGCATCGTCACTGGGGACCTGGTCTGTGTCATCTTGCCTCCATCTGTGGCTGTGCCCTCCGCCACCTCTGCCCCCTCCGCTGCCCCTGCTCCCTCAGCCCAGCCAGGCTGGCCCTCAGGCTCCCCTGCTTCCTCTGCTGCCTTTGCCTCTTCAGCCCGCCAGTCACCCAGCAACAACAGCAGCATCAGTAGTAGTAGTCCTGGGCTGTACCAAGCTGTACACCCACCAGCCCAACGCTCCAGTGAGGTGAGCCCTCATCTCCTAACACCAGCAGTATATTATATTACAGTATAGTAGTAGTAGAATATAGTAGTAGTATATTACAATAAAAGTATTCAGACCCCTTGACTTTTTCCACATTTTGTTAAGTTACAACCTTATTCTATAATTGATTCAATTATTTTTTCCCTCTTCAATCTACACACAATACCCCATAATGACATCACAATACCCCATAATGACATCACAATACCCCATAATGACATCACAATACCCCATAATGACAACGTGAAAACAGATTTTTTTCGGATTTTTTGCAAATTTATTAAAAAAAATAAAAAAACATACCTTATTTACAAAAGTATTCAGACCCTTTGCTATGAGACTCAAAATTGAGCTCAGGTGCATCCTGTTTCCATTGATCATCCTTGAGATTTTTCTCCCCCTATCATAAATTCAATTGATTGGACATGATTTGGAAAGGCACACACCTGTCTATATAAGGTCCCTCAGTTAACAGTGCATGTCAGAGCAAAAACCAAGCCATGAGGTCGAATGAATTGTCCGTAGAGCTCCGAGACAGGTTTGTGTCGAGGCACAGATCTGGGGAAGGTTTCCAAAACATTTCTGCAGCCTTGAAGGTCCCCAAGAACACAGTGGCCTCCATCACTCTTAAATGGAAGATGTTTGAAATCACCAAGACTCGAGCAGGGCCATGGTCAAGGAGCTGACCAAGAACCCAATGGTCACTCTGACAGAGCTCCAGAGTATCTCTGGGGAGATGGGACAACCTTCCAGAAGGACAACCATCTCTGCAGCACTCCACCAATCAGGCCTTTATGGTAGAGTGGCCAGATGGAAGCCACTCCTCAGTAAAAGGAACATGACAGCCCACTTGGAGTTTGCCAAAAAGCCACCTAAAGACTCTTAGACCATGAGGAACAAGATTCTCTGGTCTGATGAAACCAAGATTGAACTGTTTGGTCTGAAGGCCAAGCGTAACGTCTGGAGGAAACCTGGCACCATCCCTACAGTGAAGCGTGGTGGTAGCAGCATCATGCTGTGGGGATGTTTTTCAGCAGCAGGGCCTGGGAGACGAGTCAGGATTGAGGGAAATATGAACAGAGCAAAGTACAGAGAGATCATTGAATGAAACCGGCTCCAAGGCACTCATGATCTCAGACTGGGGTGAAGGTTCACCTTCAAACAGGACAACGACCCAAAGCACACAGACAAGAAAATGCAGGTGTGGCTTCGGGACAAGTCTCAATGTCCTTGAGTGGCCCAGCCAGAGCCCGGACTTGAACCCGATCGAACATCTCTGGAGAGACCTGAAAATAGCTGTGCAGCAACACTCCTCATCCAACCTGACAGAGCTTGAGAGGATCTGCAGAGAAGAATGGGAGAAACTCCCCAAATACAGGTGTGCCAAGCTTGTAGCGTCATACCCAAGAAGACTCGAGGCTGTAATCGCTGCCAAAGGTGATTGGTGTCTTTTCACACTGCTATGCTTTATCTTGGCCAGGTCGCAGTTGCAAATGAGAACTTGTTCTCAACTGGCCTACCTGGTTAAATAAAGGTGTTCTCAACTGGCCTACCTGGTTAAATAAAGGTGTTCTCAACTGGCCTACCTGGTTAAATAAAGGTGTTCTCAACTGGCCTACCTGGTTAAATAAAGGTGTTCTCAACTAGTCTACCTGGTTAAATAAAGGTGTTCTCAACTAGCCTACCTGGTTAAATAAAGGTGTTCTCAACTGGCCTACCTGGTTAAATAAAGGTGTTCTCAACTGGCCTACCTGGTTAAATAAAGGTGTTCTCAACTGGCCTACCTGGTTAAATAAAGGTGTTCTCCACTAGCCTACCTGGTTAAATAAAGGTGTTCTCAACTAGCCTACCTGGTTAAATAAAGGTGTTCTCAACTAGCCTACCTGGTTAAATAAAGGTGTTCTCAACTAGCCTACCTGGTTAAATAAAGGTGTTCTCAACTAGCCTACCTGGTTAAATAAAGGTGTTCTCAACTAGCCTACCTGGTTAAATAAAGGTGTTCTCAACTAGCCAACCTGGCTAAATAAAGGTGAAATAAAAAAATAAATAAAAAAATTAAGTAAAGTACTGAGTAAAGGGTCTGAATACTATGTAAATATGTAATAATATGTAAATGTGATATTTTTATGTATGTATGTATGTAAATATGTATGTATGTATGTAAGTAAATATGTATGTATGTATGTAAGTAAATATGTATGTATGTATGTATGTATGTATGTAAATATGTATGTATGTATGTATGTAAATATGTATGTATGTATGTATGTGTAAATATGTATGTATGTATGTATGTAAATATGTATGTATGTATGTATGTATGTAAATATGTATGTATGTATGTATGTGTGTGTGTGTGTGTGTGTGTGTATATATAATGTGTCGGTAAATCGTATGCTTTTACTGTGAGTTTTGTATAACTCTAATAGGACACTGCTGTTGACTTTCTTCTCAGTACCAGATAGTCACCATGCTGATTTGTGTTGTTGATCCAGGCCAGCACCAGCAAGGGGGCGGAGCCTCAACGGGAAGTGGTCAGAGAGGAGGAGGAGCAGGAAGAAGAGGCAGGTCAGTGGGTGTGGGAGCCCATGCTGTGTGGGGAGGCAGAAGGAGGGAAGGTACCCCATTCCCTGGAGGTTCTGTACCACCAGGCTCAGAGCAGCAGTACCTGTGATGCCCTGATGGTGGCAGTCCACCTCCTGATGGTGGAGACTGGCTTCCTGTGTCAGGTAAGCCTCTACAGGAGACTGGGGGGGACAATCTCAATTGAATACTCCTTGCATTCCTCTCTGCTTCCTTCCTCAAAACCCATTGGAGGAGAAGGTCAGGTGGGAGGGACCTCTGGCTTTCTCATCCAATGGGTTTGAGAAGGAGGCGAGGAGAGAGGACGCTAGGAGTATGCAATTGAGATTCTCTCTGGGATTTGCATCCCAAATGGCACCCTAGTCCCTACATAGTGCACTACTGTTGACCAGAACCCTATTCCCTAAATTGTGTGTGTGTGTGTGTGTAGGGCTCTGAGGGGCGTCCTGGTGAGATGCCAGCTGGGTGGAGGGCACCAGGAGGGCTGTACAGACTGCAGTATGCCCATCCTCTCTGTGACGACAGCCTGGCCTTGGTCCTAGCTGTCCCCATGGGACCCGTTCTGGTTATCAACGGTCAGTCTCACTGTTTCTCAAAGCTGTGTCCCAAATGGGGTTTATTACTTCTGACCAGGGACCATAGGGCTCTATAGGGGGCCATCTGGAAGGGCTCTATAGGGGCCATCTGGAAGGGCTCTAAAGGGGCCATCTAGAAGGACCATAGGGCTCTATAGGGGGCCATCTGGAAGGGCTCTATAGGGGGCCATCTGGAAGGGCTCTAAAGGGGCCATCTAGAAGGACCATAGGGCTCTATAGGGGGCCATCTGGAAGGGCTCTATAGGGGGCCATCTGGAAGGGCTCTATAGGGGGCCATCTGGAAGGGCTCTATAGGGGGCCATCTGGAAGGGCTCTAAAGGGGCCATCTAGAAGGAACATAGGGCTCTATAGGGGCCATCTGGAAGGGCTCTATAGGGGCCATCTGGAAGGGCTCTATAGGGGGCCATCTGGAAGGGCTCTATAGGGGGCCATCTGGAAGGGCTCTAAAGGGGCCATCTAGAAGGAACATAGGGCTCTATAGGGGGCCATCTGGAAGGGCTCTATAGGGGCCATCTGGAAGGGCCATAGGGCTCTATAGGGGCCATGTGGAAGGGCTCTATAGGGGGCCATGTGGAAGGGCTCTATAGGGGGCCATCTAGAAGGGCTCTATAGGGGCCATGTGGAAGGGCTCTATAGGGGCCATGTGGAAGGGCTCTATAGGGGGCCATCTGGAAGGGCTCTATAGGGGGCCATCTGGAAGGGCTCTATAGGGGGCCATCTAGAAGGGCTCTATAGGGGGCCATGTGGAAGGGCTCTATAGGGGGCCATCTAGAAGGGCTCTATAGGGGGCCATCTGGAAGGGCTCTATAGGGGGCCATCTGGAAGGGCTCTATAGGGGGCCATCTAGAAGGGCTCTATAGGGGCCATGTGGAAGGGCTCTATAGGGGCCATGTGGAAGGGCTCTATCCATCTGGAAGGGCTCTATAGGGGGCCATCTGGAAGGGCTCTATAGGGGGCCATCTGGAAGGGCTCTATAGGGGGCCATCTGGAAGGGCTCTATAGGGGGCCATCTGGAAGGGCTCTATAGGGGGCCATCTAGAAGGACCATAGGGCTCTATAGGGGGCCATGTGGAAGGGCTCTATAGGGGGCCATGTGGAAGGGCTCTATAGGGGCCATGTGGAAGGGCTCTATAGGGGCCATCTGGAAGGGCTCTATAGGGGGCCATGTGGAAGGGCTCTATAGGGGGCCATGTGGAAGGGCTCTATAGGGGCCATGTGGAAGGGCTCTATAGGGGCCATCTGGAAGGGCTCTATAGGGGGCCATCTGGAAGGGCTCTAAAGGGGCCATCTAGAAGGACCATAGGGCTCTATAGGGGGCCATCTGGAAGGGCTCTATGGGGGCCATCTGGAAGGGCTCTATAGGGGCCATGTGGAAGGGCTCTATAGGGGCCATGTGGCAGGGCTCTATAGGGGCCATGTGGAAGGGCTCTATAGGGGCCATGTGGAAGGGCTCTATAGGGGGCCATCTGGAAGGGCTCTATAGGGGGCCATCTAGAAGGGCTCTATAGGGGCCATGTGGAAGGGCTCTATAGGGGACCATCTGGAAGGACCATAGGGCTCTATAGGGGCCATCTGGAAGGGCTCTATAGGGGCCATCTGGAAGGACCATAGGGCTCTATAGGGGCCATCTGGAAGGACCACAGGGTTCTATAGGGGCCATCTGGAAGAACCATAGGGCTCTATAGGGGGCCATCTGGAAGGACCATAGGGCTCTATAGGGGCCACCTGGAAGGGCTCTATAGGGGCCATCTGGAAGGACCATAGGGCTCTATAGGGGCCATCTGGAAGGGCTCTATAGGGGGCCATCTGGAAGGGCTCTATAGGGGGCCATCTGGAAGCCCCATAGAACTCTATAGGGGCCATCTGGAAGGACCGTAGGGCTCTATAGGGGGCCATCTGGAAGGACCGTAGGGCTCTATAGGGGCCATCTGGAAGGACCGTAGGGCTCTATAGGGGGCCATCTGGAAGGACCGTAGGGCTCTATAGGGGGCCATCTGGAAGGACCGTAGGCTCTATAGGGGCCATCTGGAAGGACCGTAGGGCTCTATAGGTGCCATCTGGATGGACCGTAGGGCTCTATAGGGGCCATCTGGAAGGACCGTAGGGCTCTATAGGGGGCCATCTGGAAGGACCGTAGGGCTCTATAGGGGCCATCTGGAAGGACCGTAGGGCTCTATAGGGGGCCATCTGGAAGGACCGTAGGGCTCTATAGGGGCCATCTGGAAGGACCGTAGGGCTCTATAGGGGGCCATCTGGAAGGACCGTAGGGCTCTATAGGGGGCCATGTGGAAGGGCTCTATAGGGGACCATCTGGAAGGGCTCTATAGGGGACCATCTAGAAGGGCTCTATAGGGGGCCATGTGGAAGGGCTCTATAGGGGACCATCTGGAAGGGCTCTATAGGGGACCATCTGGAAGGGCTCTATAGTGGCCATCTGGAAGGCAGTCTCAGTCTTTGACATAGCTATATGTTTGATCCATCTCTGCTTATCATTATTGATTGGTCTCCCCCCTGATTCATCGGTATATTGCTCCCCTCTGCAGCCACCCTGAAGATGAACCAGCAGGTGGACACAGTGAGGAAACTGTCGCTGAAACCCTCCACCTATGTGACTGACCAGTGGACAGGTTAGTGTGACTGACCAGTGGACAGGTTAGTGTGACTGACCAGTGGACAGGTTAGTGTGACTGACCAGTGGACAGGTTAGTGTGACTGACCAGTGGACAGGTTAGTGTGACTGACCAGTGGACAGGTTAGTGTGACTGACCAGTGGACAGGTTAGTGTGACTGACCAGTGGACAGGTTAGTGTGACTGACCAGTGGACAGGTTCTGTGTGACTGGTGACTGACCAGTGGGCAGGTTTGTGTGACTGACCAGTGGACAGGTTAGTGTGTCTGGTGACTGACCAGTGGACAGGTTAGTGTGACTGACCAGTGGACAGGTTAGTGTCACTGACCAGTGGACAGGTTAGTGTGACTGACCAGTGGACAGGTTAGTGTGACTGACCAGTGGACAGGTTCTGTGTGACTGGTGACTGACCAGTGGGCAGGTTAGTGTGACTGACCAGTGGACAGGTTTGTGTGACTGACCAGTGGACAGGTTAGTGTGTCTGGTGACTGACCAGTGGGCAGGTTAGTGTGACTGACCAGTGGACAGGTTAGTGTGACTGACCAGTGGGCAGGTTAGTGTGACTGACCAGTGGGCAGGTTAGGACTGACCAGTGGGCAGGTTAGTGTGACTGACCAGTGGGCAGGTTTGTGTGACTGACCAGTGGACAGGTTAGTGTGTCTGGTGACTGACCAGTGGACAGGTTAGTGTGACTGACCAGTGGGCAGGTTTGTGTGACTGACCAGTGGACAGGTTAGTGTGTCTGGTGACTGACCAGTGGACAGGTTAGTGTGACTGACCAGTGGACAGGTTAGTGTGACTGACCAGTGGACAGGTTAGTGTGTCTGGTGACTGACCAGTGGGCAGGTTAGTGTGACTGACCAGTGGACAGGTTGGTGTGACTGACCAGTGGGCAGGTTTGTGTGACTGACCAGTGGACAGGTTAGTGTGTCTGGTGACTGACCAGTGGACAGGTTAGTGTGACTGACCAGTAGACAGGTTAGTGTGACTGACCAGTGGACAAGTTAGTGTGACTGACCAGTGGACAGGTTAGTGTGTTCTGTCTGTTCTGTTCCAGGTGACAGTGTCTGTACTGTTCCAGGTGTCTGTTCTGTGTGTTGATCCACAGGTGACAGTGTCTGTACTGTTCCAGGTGTCTGTTCTGTGTGTTGATCCACAGGTGACAGTGTCTGTTCTGTTCCAGGTGATAGTGTCTGTTCTGTTCCAGGTGACAGTGTCTGTTCTGTCCCAGGTGACAGTGTCTGTTCTGTCCCAGGTGACAGTGTCTGTTCTGTCCCAGGTGACAGTGTCTGTTCTGTCCCAGGTGACAGTGTCTGTTCTGTCCCAGGTGACAGTGTCTGTTCTGTCCCAGGTGACAGTGTCTGTTCTGTTCCAGGTGATAGTGTCTGTTCTGTTCCAGGTGACAGTGTCTGTTCTGTTCCAGGTGATAGTGTCTGTCCTGTCCCAGGTTATAGTGTCTGTTCTGTCTGTACTGTTCCAGGTGACACTGTCTGTTCTGTTCCAGGTGACAGTGTCGGTTCTGTCTGTTCTATTCCAGGTGACACTGTCTGTTCTGTTCCAGGTGACAGTGTCTGTTCTGTCTGTTCTGTTCCAGGTGATAGTGTCTGTTCTGTCCCAGGTGATAGTGTCTGTTTTGTCTGTTCTGTCCCAGGTGACAGTGTCTGTTCTGTTCCAGGTGATAGTGTCTGTTCTGTCTGTCCTGTTCCAGGTGATAGTGTCTGTTCTGTCTGTCCTGTTCCAGGTGATAGTGTCTGTTCAGTGTGTTGATCCACGGGTGACAGTGTCTGTTCTTTGTGTTGATCCACAGGTGACAGTGTCTGTTCTGTGTGTTGATCCACAGGTGACAGTGTCTGTTCTGTCTGTCCTGTTCCAGGTTTTAGTGTCTGTTCTGTGTGTTGATCCACAGGTGACAGTGCAGCGGCCGTCTACACAGAGCTGAGGAAGTTGTCCCGGGTCTTCAAAGACCAGCTGGTGTATCCTCTGATAGCTTCAGCCAGAGAAGGTACTGGGATGTAGATATATAGTCCTGTTCTTCAAAGACCAGTAGATATACAGTACTGGGATGTAGATATTTAGTGCTGTTATTAAATATATAGTACTGTTATTAACTATATAGTACTGGGATGTAGATATATAGTACTGTTATTAAATATATAGTACTGGGATGTAGATATATAGTACTGTTATTAAATATATAGTACTGGGATGTAGATGTATAGTACTGTTATTAAATAAATAGTACTGGGATGTAGATATATAGTACTGTTATTAAATATATAGTACTGGGATGTAGATGTATAGTACTGTTATTAAATAAATAGTACTGGGATGTAGATACATAGTACTGTTATTAAATAAATAGTACTGGGATGTAGATATATAGTACTGGGATGTAGATATATAGTACTGGGATGTAGATATATAGTACTGGGATGTAGGTATATAGTTCTGGGATGTAGATATATAGTATTGTTATTAAATATATAGTACTGGGATGTAGATATATAGTACTGTTATTAAATATATAGTACTGGGATGTAGATATATAGTACTGTTATTAAATAAATAGTACTGGGATGTAGATGTATAGTACTGTTATTAAATATATAGTACTGGGATGTAGATATATAGTACTGTTATTAAATATATAGTACTGGGATGTAGATATATAGTACTGGGATGTAGCTATATAGTACTGTTATTAAATAAATAGTACTGTAATGTAGATATATAGTACTGGGATGTAGATATATAGTTCTGGGATGTAGATATATAGTACTGTTATTAAATATATAGTACTGGGATGTAGATATATAATACTGTTATTAAATATATAGTACTGGGATGTAGATATATAGTACTGTTATTAAATATATAGTACTGTTATTAAATATATAGTCCTGGGATGTAGACATATAGTACTGTTATTAAATGTATAGTACTGGGATGTAGATATATAGTACTGTTATTAAATAAATAGTACTGGGATGTAGATATATAGTAATGGGATGTAGATATATAGTACTGGGATGTAGCTATATAGTACTGTTATTAAATAAATAGTACTGTAATGTAGATATATAGTACTGGGATGTAGATATATAGTTCTGGGATGTAGATATATAGTACTGTTATTAAATATATAGTACTGGGATGTAGATATATAATACTGTTATTAAATATATAGTACTGGGATGTAGATATATAGTACTGTTATTAAATATATAGTACTGGGATGTAGATATATAGTACTGTTATTAAATATATAGTACTGGGATGTAGATATATAGTACTGTTATTAAATAAATAGTACTGGGATGTAGATATATAGTACTGGGATGTAGATATATAGTACTGTTATTAAATAAATAGTACTGGGATGTAGATATATAGTACTGGGATGTAGATATATAGTACTGTTATTAAATATATAGTACTGGGATGTAGGTATATAGTACTGGGATGTAGATATATAGTACTGGGATGTAGATATATAGTACTGGGATGTAGATATATAGTACTGGGATGTAGATATATAGTACTGGGATGTAGATATATAGTACTGTTATTAAATATATAGTCCTGGGATGTAGATATATAGTACTGTTATTAAATATATAGTACTGGGATGTAGATATAAATAGTACTGGGATGTAGATATATAGTACTGTTATTAAATAAATAATACTGGGATGTAGATATATAGTTCTGGGATGTAGATATATAGTACTGGGATGTAGATATATAGTACTGTTATTAAATATATAGTACTGGGATGTAGATGTATAGTACTGTTATTAAATATAGTACTGGGATGTAGATATATAGTACTGTTATTAAATATATAGTACTGTGAAGTAGATATGTAGTACTGTTACTAAGAAATAAATAGTACTGTGAGGTAGATATGTAGTACTGTTACTAAGAAATAAATAGTACTGTGAGGTAGATATGGATTACTGTTATTAAGAAGGAAATATCTGGAAATATGACATTGGTCTCAGATCTCACTGCAATCATTTAAAATCATTGAATAGCAAACGTTAATGACCAATGTGTCAAATACATTACTCCCTGTCTCCCCCTGTTGTCTGGTGATGGTATAACAGCCATGATCCTGCCAGCAGTGTTGTAACTCTCTGTCTCCCCTGTTGTCTGGTGGTGGTATAACAGCCATGGCCCTGCCAGCAGTGTTTGGCCTGCCAGTCCTTCCTCCAGAGCTGTTACTGAGGGTGCTGAGACTGCTGGATGTCTCCTCTCTCCTGGCCCTCTCCTCGGTCAACAGACACCTCCACCAGACCACCACAGACCCGGCCCTCTGGAGACACCTCTACCGCAGAGACTTCCGAGGTAGGACAAACGCACACACATACAAACAAATCAAATCAAATGTATTTATATAGCCCTTCGTACATCAGCTGATATCTCAAAGTGCTGTACAGAAACCCAGCCTAAAACCCCAAACAGCAAGCAATGCAGGTGTAGAAGCACGGTGGCTAGGAAAAACTCCCTAGAAAGGCCAAAACCTAGGAAGAAACCTAGAGAGGAACCAGGCTATGTGGGGTGGCCAGTCCTCTTCTGGCTGTGCCGGGTGGAGATTATAACAGAACATGGCCAAGATGTTCAAATGTTCATAAATGATCAGCATGTTCGAATAATAAGAAGGCAGAACAGTTGAAACTGAAGCAGCAGCACGGCCAGGTGGACTGGGGACAGCAAGGAGTCATCATGTCAGGTAATCCTGGGGCATGGTCCTAGGGCTCAGGTCCTCTGAGAGAGAGAAGGAGAGAATTAGAGAACGCACACTTAGATTCACACAGGACACTGAATAGGACAGGAGAAGTACTCCAGATATAACAAACTGACCCTAGCCCCGACACATAAACTACTGCAGCATAAATACTGGAGGCTGAGACAGGAGGGGTCAGGAGACACTGTGGACCCATCCGAGGACACCCCGGACAGGGCCAAACAGGAAGGATATAACCCCACCCACTTTGCCAAAGCACAGCCCCCACACCACTAGAGGGATATCTTCAACCACCAACTTACCATCCTGAGACAGGGCCGAGTATAGCCCACAAAGATCTCCGCCATGGCACAACCCAAGGGGGGGCGCCAACCCAGACAGGATGACCACATCAGTGAATCAACCCACTCAGGTGACGCACCCCTTCCAGGGACGGCATGAGAGAGCCCCAGTAAGCCAATGACTCAGCCCCTGTAATAGGGTTAGAGGCAGAGAATCCCAGTGGAAAGAGGGGAACCGGCCAGGCAGAGACAGCAAGGGCGGTTCGTTGCTCCAGAGCCTTTCCGTTCACCTTCCCACTCCTGGGCCAGACTACACTCAATCATATGACCCACTGAAGAGATGAGTCTTCAGTAAAGACTTAAAGGTTGAGACCGAGTTTGCGTCTCTGACATGGGTAGGCAGACCGTTCCATAAAAATGGAGCTCTATAGGAGAAAGCCCTGCCTCCAGCTGTTTGCTTAGAAATTCTAGGGACTATTAGGAGGCCTGCGTCTTGTGACCGTAGCGTACGTGTAGGTATGTACGGCAGGACCAAATCAGAGAGATGGGTAGGAGCAAGCCCATGTAATGCTTTGTAGGTTAGCAGTAAAACCTTGAAATCAGCCCTTGCTTTGACAGGAAGCCAGTGTAGGGGGCTCGCACTGGAGTAATATGATCAAATTTTTGGTTCTAGTCAGGATTCTAGCAGCCGTATTTAGTACTAACTGAAGTTTATTTAGTGCTTTATCCGGGTAGCCGGAAAGTAGAGCATTGCAGTAGTCTAACCTAGAAGTGACAAAAGCATGGATTAATTTTTCTGCATCATTTTTGGACAGAAAGTTTCTGATTTTTGCAATGTTACGTAGATGGAAAAAAGATGTCCTTGAAATGGTCTTGATATGTTCTTCAAAAGAGAGATCAGGGTCCAGAGTAATGCCGAGGTCCTTCACAGTTTTATTTGAGACGACTGTACAACCATTAAGATTAATTGTCAGATTCAACAGAAGATCTCTTTGTTTCTTGGGACCTAGAACAAGCATCTCTGTTTTGTCCGAGTTTAAAAGTAGAAAGTTTGCAGCCATCCACTTCCTTATGTCTGAAACACATGCTTCTAGCAAGGGCAATTTTGGGGCTTCACCATGTTTCATTGAAATGTACAGCTGTGTGTCATCCGCATAGCAGTGAAAGTTAACATTATGTTTTCGAATAACATCCCCAAGAGGTAAAATATATAGTGAAAACAATAGTGGTCCCAAAACGGAACCTTGAGGAACACCGAAATGTACAGTTGATTTGTCAGAGGACAAACCATTCACAGAGACAAACTGATATCTTTCCGACAGATAAGATCTAAACCAGGCCAGAACTTGTCCGTGTAGACCAATTTGGGTTTCCAATCTCTCCAAAAGAATGTGGTGATCGATGGTATCAAAAGCAGCACTAAGGTCTAGGAGCACGAGGACAGATGCAGAGCCTCGGTCCGATGCCATTAAAATGTCATTTACCACCTTCACAAGTGCCGTCTCAGTGCTATGATGGGGTCTAAAACCAGACTGAAGCATTTCGTATACATTGTTTGTCTTCAGGAAGGCAGTAAACACACACACACACACGGATATATTTATAAACACACATAAAAGACAGGAGGTTTCTGGTCTGTCTGGAGGGTCTCTGGTCTATCTGGAGGGTCTCTGGTCTGTCTGGAGGGTTTCTGGTCTGTCTGGAGGGTCTCTGGTCTGTCTGGAGGGTCTCTGGTCTGTCTGGAGGGTCTCTGGTCTGTCTGGAGGGTCTCTGGTCTGTCTGGAGGGTCTCTGGTCTGTCTGGAGGGTCTCTGGTCTGTCTGGAGGGTCTCTGGTCTATCTGGAGGGTCTCTGGTCTGTCTGGAGGGTCTCTGGTCTGTCTGGAGGGTCTCCGGCCTGTCTGGAGGGACTCTGGTCTATCTGGAGGGTCTCTCTCCAGAGTGTCTGTTAAATGACGTGTCGGTGTCTGTATTATAGATATATTAGATTCTACATGTCAGAGCAGAACTAGGACTGTTCTCCTGAGACGTCTGTATTATAGATATGTTAGATTCTACATGTCAGAGCAGAACTAGGTCTGTTCTCCTGAGACGTCTGTATTAAATATATGTTAGTTATTGAGTGCATATTGTGTGATGGAGATTGTTATTTGACTGTTGCAGACGGCCAAGACCACAGCAGAGCCAGAGACACTCAGTGGAGAGAGGTGAGTCAGGTCCCAGTATTCTATATATTGACTGCACTTTGAACACGTGTCCAGACCCGGTTTAAAGGGTTTGGTCTCAGCTCTATTTATTCAAAAACTACAATCTGACGTGAATAAAACCCCAGCTACAATCTGACGTGAATAAAACCCCAGCTACAATCTGACGTGACTGAAACCCCGGCTACAATCTGACGTGACTGAAACCCCGGCTACAATCTGACGTGAATGAAACCCCAGCTACAATCTGACGTGACTGAAACCCCAGCTACAATCTGACATGAAAACCCCAGCTACAATCTGACGTGAATAAAACCCCAGCTACAATCTGACATGAATAACCCCACCCCAGCTACAATCTGACATGAATAAAACCCCAGCTACAATCTGATGTGAATAAAACCCCAGCTACAATCTGACGTGAATAAAACCCCACCCAGCTACAATCTGACGTGAATAAACCCCCAATCTGGCTACAATCTGACATGAATAAACCCCCAGCTACAATCTGACGTGACTGAAACCCCAGCTACAATCTGACGTGACTGAAACCCCGGCTACAATCTGACATGAATAAAACCCCAGCTACAATCTGACATGAATAAACCCCAGCTACAATCTGACGTGACTGAAACCCCAGCTACAATCTGACGTGAATAAAACCCCAGCTACAATCTGACGTGAATAAAACCCCAGCTACAATCTGACGTCGGTGAAACCCCCAGCTACAATCTGACGTGAATAAACCCCCAGCTACAATCTGACATGAATAAAACCCCAGCTACAATCTGACGTGAATAAAACCCCAGCTACAATCTGACGTGACTGAAACCCCGGCTACAATCTGACGTGAATAAACCCCAGCTACAATCTGACGTGACTGAAACCCCAGCTACAATCTGACGTGACTGAAACCCCAGCTACAATCTGACGTGAATAAAACCCCGGCTACAATCTGACATGAATAAAACCACAGCTACAATCTGACGTGAATAAAACCCCAGCTACAATCTGACGTCGGTGAAACCCCAGCTACAATCTGACGTGAATAAAACCCCAGCTACAATCTGACGTCACTGAAACCCCGGCTACAATCTGACGTGACTGAAACACCGGCGACAATCTGACGTAAATAAAACCCCGGCTACAATCTGACGTGACTGAAACCCCAGCTACAATCTGACATGAATAAACCCCAGCTACAATCTGACGTGACTGAAACCCCAGCTACAATCTGACGTGAATAAAACCCCCCCAGCTACAATCTGACGTGACTGAAAACCCCAGCTACAATCTGACATTAATAAAACCCCAGCTACAATCTGACGTGAATAAAACCCCAGCTACAATCTGACGTGACTGAAACCCCGGCTACAATCTGACGTGACTGAAACCCCGGCTACCTGACGTGACTGAAACTACAATCTGACGTGAATAAAACCCCCAGCTACAATCTGACGTGACTGAAACCCCCGGCTACAATCTGACGTGAATAAAACCCCCACCCAGCTACAATCTGACGTGAATAAACCCCCCAGCTACAATCTGACGTGACTGAAACCCCAGCTACAATCTGACATGAATAAAACCCCAGCTACAATCTGACGTGAATAAAACCCCGGCTACAATCTGACGTGAATAAAACCCCCCAGCTACAATCTGACGTCACTGAAACCCCGGCTACAATCTGACGTGACTGAAACACCGGCGAAAATCTGACGTGACTGAAACCCCGGCTGAAACCCCACATCAGAGTAACATGCTGTCTCATCAGTATCTGTTCCTGTTTACAACAGATGGAATAGTAGTGCACTATGTAGGGAATAGGGCTCTGGTCTAAAGTAGTGCACTATATAGGGAATAGGGCTCTGGTCTAAAGTAGTGCACTATGTAGGGAATAGGGCTCTGGTCTATAGTAGTGCACTATGTAGGGAATAGGGCTCTGGTCTAAAGTAGTGCACTATGTAGGGTTCTGGTCTAAAGTAGTGTACGTAGGGTTCTGGTCTAAAGTAGTGCACTACATAGGGTTCTGGTCTAAAGTAGTGCACTATGTAGGGATCTGGTCTAAAGTAGTGCACTACATAGGGTTCTGGTCTAAAGTAGTGCACTATATAGGGATCTGGTCTAAAGTAGTGCACTATATAGGGAATAGGGCTCTGGTCTATAGTAGTGTACTATATAGGGAATAGGGCTCTGGTCTATAGTAGTGTACTATATAGGGAATAGGGCTCTGGTCTAAAGTAGTGTACTATATAGGGAATAGGGCTCTGGTCTAAAGTAGTGCACTATATAGGGAATAGGGTTCTAGACTAAAGTAGTGTACTATATAGGGAATAGGGCTCTGGTCTAAAGTAGTGCACTGTATAGGGAATAGGGCTCTGGTCTAAAGTAGTGCACTATATAGGGAATAGGGCTCTGGTCTAAAGTAGTGCACTATATAGGGAATAGGGCTCTGGTCTAAAGTAGTGCACTATATAGGAATAGGGCTCTGGTCTAAAGTAGTGCACTATATAGGGAATAGGGCTCTGGTCTAAAGTAGTGCACTATATAGGGAATAGGGCTCTGGTCTAAAGTAGTGCACTATATAGGGAATAGGGCTCTGGTCTAAAGTAGTGCACTATATAGGAATAGGGCTCTGGTCTAAAGTAGTGCACTATATAGGGAATAGGGTTCCCTTTGGGACTCAGACACTGTCTAACTCTGGTGTGTCATTTAGACTCAGACACTGTCTAACTCTCTGGTGTCATTTAGGACTCAGACA